>NC_143039.1:43063614-43221947 GCF_057628025.1 Oncorhynchus mykiss | reverse complement strand
AGCCTCTCAGGTGAGAATTAAACATGAATACATTATTTAACCTTTATTTAACTAGGATAGTCAGAAGAAGGGAGATATGGGGATTTGAAGGATAGAAGAAGTGGGTGTTTGGGGGTTTTGGTTTTGTCAATGTGGTTTTTATTGTTTTATTTTGGGTGGATTTGTTTTCCCTATCATGTTTTATTTTTACCTTGTTTTTTTCAACGTCGTCCAGTTGGTGGCGGTAATTCATCTTTTGGTGTTGTAGCATGTCCAGATCATCCAGAAGAAGCCCAAGCGTTTTCCCAGGCTTTCAAAGGAAATCAATCAGAGATATGATGCTATTATGCTTCTTTTTTTTATTTTATAATAATTGCTCAAGGAAATAACTCTCCACAAGGGTCATCAGTGTCTTGTGAAAGAACAGGGGTCATAGACAACATCTTATTTATTTCAGGGAGCGGAAATTAAAAACGTTGTTCCACTTCCCCTTTAGTCGATAGAAAATCAGCTTTCACCCGCCACAACGTCTGGTTGAAATTCAAATCGCTAGCTAGCTAAACAATTACAACAAAGGCCGATTAAACATCTGGCGACTTTCATGACAAACGATATCTGATAGAAGTGTAGACAGCACCAGCTACGCAAGGATTGTACCAATGTGAGGCGTGTGCTATTTTCATTAAACTAGTTTAGCCTGCTTGAGATCCGGGGCTGTCGTAAGTGATCGAGCTAATGCTAGCTTTGTAAAGATAATTAGCTAGCTACGTAGTATGCTACGTAGTTTGCTAGCTTACTTTAAAGTTAATTTACTTCGGTAGCTAGTTCACCCCGGTCGTAGAAGATGAATGTGATGTTACTTCGAACATCTGGTAAAGTTGGCTAACTAGCTACTAGTAACCAAAACAGTCACTGAATCAGGATACTAGCTAGCTAGATTTCAGTGTCGCGTCAATGCATCAACTTTAGTTTACTTATGGAGGAGACTGTCATATCATATTTTGTTTATTGTGCACCTTTCCATATACATAATTGCAACGTGACCTATCACAAAATGAAGAAACTGCAATTAGTAAACAATCTGTTTACAATGTGCATATTACAAGACACGTTAGGCTGGACACATTCCATTTTTAACAATACTTTTTCTGATAAAACTAGTTCATTGCATCCGCCATGGAGCCCAGTTTCATAATATTACAAATATGTCCCAGCTGTCTGCCGTAGTTTTGAAGTAATCACGAAAAAAACAGGCCTTATTTTGGGGCATTTTTCCCGCTCCTAATAGTTCTATTGAGCACCGTGGCACCAACTCGCCTTCCGACCGTTCTACTCACATTGTTCTAAGTCACGCCTCCTGCTTCGCTGTTGTTGGCAATGCCCACGTTGGTAGTTAAAATGTACACCACAACACATTACTCATGGAACTACTTCCGTGTTATGCAGACATACTCACACTTGGCACCATCGAGGTGCGGATGTTTACTTTCTACACAAGTTATTTTTCAGTTTCGTCCTAAGAACAGATTGTAGTGGTAAAATAAAAAGGGATACATAAATGGAATTATAAGCGTCACTCCATTCAGAAGAGACCCTGCGAATGTTCAATTCCATTCATATGCTAGTGTTCCAGCTTAGCTAACGTTCTTTTGCCATGTTTCATCCTTGGGGGAATTTTGACTCATTCTATTGTCCAGCCTAGACATGCTAGCTACACTTTCTCGTACCCATGTATGCCAGTTTTATGAAGGGGTGCGTGCACAAAGAACATTTTGTTTTGTATTTTAACCTTCTCAATATGACCTTTACAGTGGGAAGCCCTAAGTAGTTCACAAGACCTCCTAGGAAGTGAGCTGGAAGGAAAGAAAGGAGCCAGGTTGCAAGAAAACAGATGAAAGAAGGGGCAACAATGTCGGATGAAGGGGCAACAATGTCGGATGAAGGGGCAACAATGTCGGATGAAGGGGCAACAATGTCGGATGAAGGGGCAACAATGTCGGATGAAGGGGCAACGGCTTCGAAAGAAGGGGCAATGGATGCCACTGGTAGTGAAGAGGAGTCCGATGCCTTGTCTAATGGCAGCCCCATACCACCTAAGAGGGGAAGGGGTAGGCCCAAAGGATCAGGCTCCAAGAAACCTAAGATACTGAGGGTACTAGACAAGCAGCCACGGGGCAGGCCACGTAAAGTGGTTGACCCTAATGCTGTTTCAGCAGAGCGTGGCCGGCCCAAAAAAGTTCAGCAAAAAAAAAAATTGGGTAGGCCGAGGAAGTACCTGTCACCCGAGGAGGAAGAGGAGAGAAAGATACTGAAAAGCCAACCTAGAGTGTGGAAGCCGCTCGGAAGGCCGCGCATCCATCCCCGCGGGGATCCCCCCGCCACACCCACCTCTGCCGAGCCACGGAGAAGAGGCCGTCCACTCAAGGCATCAACAGATAGAGGTGCCAACTTACAGACGAACCCACCTCCAACTTCTAAAGTTTCAAAGCCCCCCGCTAAAGATGATTCCCCGCGAAAGAGTGGCCGCCCCTTAGGCTCCTTCAAAGCCAAGAGAGCAGCAGAGACGGATAGGTCCAACAGTTCACCCTCAGCCAAACAGGGTTGCACTGTTTCTCCAATAGTAAGGCTTTACCGCCGCTCCAACGGTAAAGCAAATGTGTTCGATGAAGCTGCCTTCCAAGCCCAGAGGCAAAAAGGCAAGAGAAAGTCTGTGAACGCTGATTATACAGCGTATGATTCAGAGGAGGAAAATGAAGATACACAGAGAAATGAGGATGAAGTCTTTTCTCTAGTAGAAGATGACAAAGAAGAGGAAATTAAACCACGCGATGGTCATGGCAAGGCTAGTAAACCTGGTAAGGTAGTGGCAGCTATTAAGAAAAAAGAAGTGGTTGTTCCTAAGAGGGGGGGCAGAAAGCCTGGCTCAATCAAAAAGGTTGTAAAGTAAAAGGAACCTGGGCGGAGCAGACTGAACGAGTATCAGTAGCATCTTGTAAGATGTTTTTTTAACATTTTATTATCTCTTACCCAGCTCTTTCTTGCTTTCTCAACTAACCTATGTGTCTGTTTGCTCTTGCTGTTATTTTTTATGGTTTGATGCCTTCGTGGAAACCTTGTGGAAAAGAAAAGTACTTTTTGTACTTCCTTGGTCATCTATAGCTTGAATGATGTGAAGACAATTTCATTGACAGTTGTTAATCTTGTATTATTCTGTTCAGACTTATCCCATTTAGATTTTTTCACTGGTACTGTCATTGATACAGTTTCTAATACCATACACATCCTATAGTTGATGATATTCTCATTGAGGTTTGTTAATCTTGTATTGGTCTGTGCAGATTTGTCCAAATAAGCTCAAATGGTTTAAATCAATTGAATTAGTTAAGTATTTTGTTTTTTGTTTTTTATCTCTCCGTAAGCTCTGTAGTTTTCGAATTGCTAATGTCTTCTAATTTTATTTGCCTGAATTGCCAAAGCTTTGAATGTAACAACTTCCCCGTCCCAGCTATCTTTGTTTCGATATAGATGTTGTTAGTATCACTATCATGGCACCCTTTTACCTATAAAGTGCACTACTTTTGACCAAAGCCCCATGGACCCTGGTCAAAAGTAATGCACTATAAGGGGAATATGGTGCCATTTGGGACTGTACCATAATCATAGTTGTTTTCTTTCACTTGGTTCATTGCATACTTCACCTTGTGGAGTCAAGACGGTACCTGTAAACTTCCAATCCATCATCCTTAAGATTTCTCTTAGAAGATGTATGGTTATTCACTATTGTGATGGTTTTGTTTGCCAGTATCATCCTTGTAATTCACTCAACATCACTCCTCACAGTTCTTTTTAAGACTTTTTATGTCAGCTCTTTTTACTTGTTTTTTATCACTTGGCTTTCATCTGAAGTGGATGGCTTGGTTTCACAGACTCTGGGTGATGTTGTGTGTAAATGTTCAGATTGTATGTTAAACATGTCTTCATCTAGTCTGGTATTTGTTTATTTAATTAAGTATGTGCTGGACCATGATATCAACAGTTCATATTGCATTACAACTTCGTAAATTCTGTAATATAAAAATAGTAATTGAGGTACACAACAGAATCTATCATTTGTATGAATTCATGTTCCTGTGACCAAAGCTTGTTAGTTTCATGTTTTCAACTTGGTCTCTCAACTTGGTCTGTTGCTTGGATTAATACAATGTTCTTCAAGATGCAGTTAGAACTATAGAGATACATACCGTAAGTTTTACCTATGTATTTATCTCTGTGATCAGAAACAGGTCTGTGAAACCTCCCCAACGTTCATTTGAGGGTAATGTGAATTTCTGTTTTTTTAGAGAGAGCAAATATTTAGAAAGTTTCATGTAATAAAGTGAAATGTCAAACTTTGTTTTTGATGTTTTTTTAATCTCAATAAAACCTCAAATATGACTTGCTTTGTCTTTATTTTGTATTATTGTAAAGCTTAAAAGCAGAATGTGGTGAATAAATGGAAGATTTGATAGAAACATTTATTCCTGGCTGGTCAGGATCAAAAAGTCAGTGGTGGAATGTTCACACCGTTTATTGGACCGAGCTCAATCCATAAGTAATACTGACGTCTGCAGAGTCTGACTCTCAGCCGAGTTCCCCGACTCTACCCAGCGTTTATTGACAAGATTATTCCCGTCATTCTTAGTTTAGCTAAATGGTATAGTCGTTGTGCATTCTCAATGGACATTTGGGTCTTTTCGTAAATTCGCTCTGGCTATCTACAGTACTCTGATTTCAGAGCACTCTCCTCTGAGTGTAATGAATTTATGAGCGCTCAACCCCCATTGAATATGGCTGGTGTCAGTAAACTTCAGCAAAAGAGCGTAATTTACAGTCACAGTTACAGTCACCAACGCTCTGGAAAACTGCCTAACCAGCTCTGCTAGGGTGAGTAAAATGGTCAGTGGTCTCATTTGTGTCTGGAAGTAGCTAGCAAGCTAGCCAACGTTAGCTTGGGTGCTTGACTGCCAGAAGATCAGAAAGCCAAAGGCTGGAGTGTCCAGTGTGCGCTCCGAGAATGAAAGCTCTGAATTTACAAACAGACAATCTGACTACACTCTGAATTTACAAGCGCACTCTGGCACTCCAGATTGAATTTAAGAACACACCCAAAGTTGTAAAATGTTTAGCTAGTCATTTGTTATGCTAACTAGCTAGCAAGAGGTTGCATAGCAACAGCATCAACTTCCGGTAGACAAGTGAAGAGACAGTACGCTCAACTGAAAGCATACTGTTCGTGTACAGTATACTAAAATTAACTATGTAGTATATACTCATTAAGTGTGCAGTATACGTATGTTAGTATGGGTATTCGCACGCAGCTCTGGTTGCCTCTGCCAGGAGGCTGAAACTTGGCTGCAAGTGGCTCTTCCAGCAAGACACTAACCCCAAGAACACATAATCTACAAATAAATGATTAATTGACCACAAAACCAATACTTTGCAATGGCCATCTCAGTCTCTTGACTTGAACCCCATTGAAAACCTGTGGTTTGAATTGAAGAGGGCAGTCCATATTCACAGACAAAGGATATCAAGGATCTGGAAAGATTCTGAATGGAGGAATGGTCTAAGATCCCTCCCGATGTGTTCTCCAATCTCATAAAACATTTTAGAAAAAGGCTCAGTGTCATTATCCTCGCAAGGTGAGGTATTGAAAACAGGGATGACAATAATTTTGACCCCTATCTTTAAAAATATATATATTACTTGTTAAACAAAATGTATTTCTCTGAACAATAAAATAACAATTTTCCAATGTTTTTTAGCATACAATAGCTCAGTATTTTTAAATTTTATTTTATAGTCTTTTTTTGCTCATCTTTATCAAGTGTGCCAATAATTTTGGACCTAACGGTACGTATCAAAATAATTTGCTGAAAACAAAAATAAATTACATAAAAATAAATCTCTTGTGCCATAAATTGTGCTACTATATTGTACACAAATGAATTGAATAAATTAAAATTAGTCTCTAATTACTCTTATTTTCTCTAACTCACAAACTAATTCTAAAATCTTTAAAGAGAGCAAGGTATTTTGTTTCATTTCAAAAAAGCATAACATTTTATAAAAGCAGAATATTTCAGTCACCTTACATTATTCAGCCTTGCAGGGAGCTTGGTGGTTTTCCTGGCCCTCTGCTAGTGGTGGTGCATCCTGGGACAGTTGATATTGATTGTGCCATTTGCTGAGGAGACAGACTGAGACACATTAGTACCCAGCTCACCCCTGCTGAAAAACACATTAACTGGGAGCCCTGTCTCGTAACCATGGCAAAGCATGCAGGGAGCAGGTAGGGGTATTAGGGGGCAGCGGGTTCAACACACAGTCTCTCTGGGATTGTCTCTCAAGCTCTCTCCCTGTTTTTCTCCAAATCCCACACAGAGGCACGTACAGGGTCATGCACATGCGCACACACACACATACAATTTGTATATATTTTTCTTATTCAGGCTGCTTCCATCACTCATGTTACCACATACCTCTTATCTCCCTTAATCTCCATACATCAATGTTTTTCCTGTCTATGGAGACATGAGAACAAAATATAGAGGTAGCGAAAATAAAGGGGTAGCAAATCAAGTTGTGCGAAAATAACAAAAGTAGTGCTTGATATACTGTATATTTTCACTATGCCATATTATTTTATACAGAAGCTGTAAAAGTTCTCAGCTATACTGTAGTGATCCTCCCTAATGAGCCACCTTGCAATTCCCACCAAGTGGGTTAACCCTATTGGCGTGATGCGTGGGGGGCTTGCTTTTCACGCCAGTGACACCTGTTCGCGACCCACCCACTTAGGGCATTTAAAAGGGTTGAGGGTTCAAATGCTGCTCCTGAGTAGTCCATGGTGGTGGATAGGCATTCACTGAAGGCTGCAGGGGTTACCGTTCAATGGCAGAACCCAGATATGTTAAAGGTACAGAAGGTGGACTTTGTGGCCTTTATAGCTATGGTGATTAATGGCACTGCCAAGGTGGAGAGGAAGTCCTGGAAAATAGACATTGTTGTGGATGCGACGGAATGTTTCCTGGGACTGAAAGACTTCTTGGCAGAGGAGTTGCATGGAGTATTGTCACAAGCCTCTCAGGTGAGAATTAAACATGAATACATTATTTAACCTTTATTTAACTAGGATAGTCAGAAGAAGGGAGATATGGGGATTTGAAGGATAGAAGAAGTGGGTGTTTGGGGGTTTTGGTTTTGTCAATGTGGTTTTTATTGTTTTATTTTGGGTGGATTTGTTTTCCCTATCATGTTTTATTTTTACCTTGTTTTTTTCAACGTCGTCCAGTTGGTGGCGGTAATTCATCTTTTGGTGTTGTAGCATGTCCAGATCATCCAGAAGAAGCCCAAGCGTTTTCCCAGGCTTTCAAAGGAAATCAATCAGAGATATGATGCTATTATGCTTCTTTTTTTTTATTTTATAATAATTGCTCAAGGAAATAACTCTCCGCAATGGTCATCAGTGTCTTGTGAAAGAACAGGGGTCATAGACAACATCTTATTTATTTCAGGGAGCGGAAATTAAAAACGTTGTTCCACTTCCCCTTTAGTCGATAGAAAATCAGCTTTCACCCGCCACAACGTCTGGTTGAAATTCAAATCGCTAGCTAGCTAAACAATTACAACAAAGGCCGATTAAACATCTGGCGACTTTCATGACAAACGATATCTGATAGAAGTGTAGACAGCACCAGCTACGCAAGGATTGTACCAATGTGAGGCGTGTGCTATTTTCATTAAACTAGTTTAGCCTGCTTGAGATCCGGGGCTGTCGTAAGTGATCGAGCTAATGCTAGCTTTGTAAAGATAATTAGCTAGCTACGTAGTATGCTACGTAGTTTGCTAGCTTACTTTAAAGTTAATTTACTTCGGTAGCTAGTTCACCCCGGTCGTAGAAGATGAATGTGATGTTACTTCGAACATCTGGTAAAGTTGGCTAACTAGCTACTAGTAACCAAAACAGTCACTGAATCAGGATACTAGCTAGCTAGATTTCAGTGTCGCGTCAATGCATCAACTTTAGTTTACTTATGGAGGAGACTGTCATATCATATTTTGTTTATTGTGCACCTTTCCATATACATAATTGCAACGTGACCTATCACAAAATGAAGAAACTGCAATTAGTAAACAATCTGTTTACAATGTGCATATTACAAGACACGTTAGGCTGGACACATTCCATTTTTAACAATACTTTTTCTGATAAAACTAGTTCATTGCATCCGCCATGGAGCCCAGTTTCATAATATTACAAATATGTCCCAGCTGTCTGCCGTAGTTTTGAAGTAATCACGAAAAAAACAGGCCTTATTTTGGGGCATTTTTCCCGCTCCTAATAGTTCTATTGAGCACCGTGGCACCAACTCGCCTTCCGACCGTTCTACTCACATTGTTCTAAGTCACGCCTCCTGCTTCGCTGTTGTTGGCAATGCCCACGTTGGTAGTTAAAATGTACACCACAACACATTACTCATGGAACTACTTCCGTGTTATGCAGACATACTCACACTTGGCACCATCGAGGTGCGGATGTTTACTTTCTACACAAGTTATTTTTCAGTTTCGTCCTAAGAACAGATTGTAGTGGTAAAATAAAAAGGGATACATAAATGGAATTATAAGCGTCACTCCATTCAGAAGAGACCCTGCGAATGTTCAATTCCATTCATATGCTAGTGTTCCAGCTTAGCTAACGTTCTTTTGCCATGTTTCATCCTTGGGGGAATTTTGACTCATTCTATTGTCCAGCCTAGACATGCTAGCTACACTTTCTCGTACCCATGTATGCCAGTTTTATGAAGGGGTGCGTGCACAAAGAACATTTTGTTTTGTATTGTAACCTTCTCAATATGACCTTTACAGTGGGAAGCCCTAAGTAGTTCACAAGACCTCCTAGGAAGTGAGCTGGAAGGAAAGAAAGGAGCCAGGTTGCAAGAAAACAGATGAAAGAAGGGGCAACAATGTCGAAAGAAGGGGCAACAATGTCGGAAGAAGGGGCAACAATGTCGGATGAAGGGGCAACAATGTCGGATGAAGGGGCAACAATGTCGGATGAAGGGGCAACGGCTTCGAAAGAAGGGGCAATGGATGCCACTGGTAGTGAAGAGGAGTCCGATGCCTTGTCTAATGGCAGCCCCATACCACCTAAGAGGGGAAGGGGTAGGCCCAAAGGATCAGGCTCCAAGAA
Organism: Oncorhynchus mykiss; assembly: GCF_057628025.1. Lineage (NCBI taxonomy): Eukaryota > Metazoa > Chordata > Actinopteri > Salmoniformes > Salmonidae > Oncorhynchus > Oncorhynchus mykiss. The sequence continues at coordinate 43,212,733 of NC_143039.1, read as the reverse complement.
ACCTAAGATACTGAGGGTACTAGACAAGCAGCCACGGGGCAGGCCACGTAAAGTGGTTGACCCTAATGCTGTTTCAGCAGAGCGTGGCCGGCCCAAAAAAGTTCAGCAAAAAAAAAAATTGGGTAGGCCGAGGAAGTACCTGTCACCCGAGGAGGAAGAGGAGAGAAAGATACTGAAAAGCCAACCTAGAGTGTGGAAGCCGCTCGGAAGGCCGCGCATCCACCCCCGCAGGGATCCCCCCGCCACACCCACCTCTGCCGAGCCACGGAGAAGAGGCCGTCCACTCAAGGCATCAACAGATAGAGGTGCCAACTTACAGACGAACCCACCTCCAACTTCTAAAGTTTCAAAGCCCCCCGCTAAAGATGATTCCCCGCGAAAGAGTGGCCGCCCCTTAGGCTCCTTCAAAGCCAAGAGAGCAGCAGAGACGGATAGGTCCAACAGTTCACCCTCAGCCAAACAGGGTTGCACTGTTTCTCCAATAGTAAGGCTTTACCGCCGCTCCAACGGTAAAGCAAATGTGTTCGATGAAGCTGCCTTCCAAGCCCAGAGGCAAAAAGGCAAGAGAAAGTCTGTGAACGCTGATTATACAGCGTATGATTCAGAGGAGGAAAATGAAGATACACAGAGAAATGAGGATGAAGTCTTTTCTCTAGTAGAAGATGACAAAGAAGAGGAAATTAAACCACGCGATGGTCATGGCAAGGCTAGTAAACCTGGTAAGGTAGTGGCAGCTATTAAGAAAAAAGAAGTGGTTGTTCCTAAGAGGGGGGGCAGAAAGCCTGGCTCAATCAAAAAGGTTGTAAAGTAAAAGGAACCTGGGCGGAGCAGACTGAACGAGTATCAGTAGCATCTTGTAAGATGTTTTTTTAACATTTTATTATCTCTTACCCAGCTCTTTCTTGCTTTCTCAACTAACCTATGTGTCTGTTTGCTCTTGCTGTTATTTTTTATGGTTTGATGCCTTCGTGGAAACCTTGTGGAAAAGAAAAGTACTTTTTGTACTTCCTTGGTCATCTATAGCTTGAATGATGTGAAGACAATTTCATTGACAGTTGTTAATCTTGTATTATTCTGTTCAGACTTATCCCATTTAGATTTTTTCACTGGTACTGTCATTGATACAGTTTCTAATACCATACACATCCTATAGTTGATGATATTCTCATTGAGGTTTGTTAATCTTGTATTGGTCTGTGCAGATTTGTCCAAATAAGCTCAAATGGTTTAAATCAATTGAATTAGTTAAGTATTTTGTTTTTTGTTTTTTATCTCTCCGTAAGCTCTGTAGTTTTCGAATTGCTAATGTCTTCTAATTTTATTTGCCTGAATTGCCAAAGCTTTGAATGTAACAACTTCCCCGTCCCAGCTATCTTTGTTTCGATATAGATGTTGTTAGTATCACTATCATGGCACCCTTTTACCTATAAAGTGCACTACTTTTGACCAAAGCCCCATGGACCCTGGTCAAAAGTAATGCACTATAAGGGGAATATGGTGCCATTTGGGACTGTACCATAATCATAGTTGTTTTCTTTCACTTGGTTCATTGCATACTTCACCTTGTGGAGTCAAGACGGTACCTGTAAACTTCCAATCCATCATCCTTAAGATTTCTCTTAGAAGATGTATGGTTATTCACTATTGTGATGGTTTTGTTTGCCAGTATCATCCTTGTAATTCACTCAACATCACTCCTCACAGTTCTTTTTAAGACTTTTTATGTCAGCTCTTTTTACTTGTTTTTTATCACTTGGCTTTCATCTGAAGTGGATGGCTTGGTTTCACAGACTCTGGGTGATGTTGTGTGTAAATGTTCAGATTGTATGTTAAACATGTCTTCATCTAGTCTGGTATTTGTTTATTTAATTAAGTATGTGCTGGACCATGATATCAACAGTTCATATTGCATTACAACTTCGTAAATTCTGTAATATAAAAATAGTAATTGAGGTACACAACAGAATCTATCATTTGTATGAATTCATGTTCCTGTGACCAAAGCTTGTTAGTTTCATGTTTTCAACTTGGTCTCTCAACTTGGTCTGTTGCTTGGATTAATACAATGTTCTTCAAGATGCAGTTAGAACTATAGAGATACATACCGTAAGTTTTACCTATGTATTTATCTCTGTGATCAGAAACAGGTCTGTGAAACCTCCCCAACGTTCATTTGAGGGTAATGTGAATTTCTGTTTTTTTAGAGAGAGCAAATATTTAGAAAGTTTCATGTAATAAAGTGAAATGTCAAACTTTGTTTTTGATGTTTTTTTAATCTCAATAAAACCTCAAATATGACTTGCTTTGTCTTTATTTTGTATTATTGTAAAGCTTAAAAGCAGAATGTGGTGAATAAATGGAAGATTTGATAGAAACATTTATTCCTGGCTGGTCAGGATCAAAAAGTCAGTGGTGGAATGTTCACACCGTTTATTGGACCGAGCTCAATCCATAAGTAATACTGACGTCTGCAGAGTCTGACTCTCAGCCGAGTTCCCCGACTCTACCCAGCGTTTATTGACAAGATTATTCCCGTCATTCTTAGTTTAGCTAAATGGTATAGTCGTTGTGCATTCTCAATGGACATTTGGGTCTTTTCGTAAATTCGCTCTGGCTATCTACAGTACTCTGATTTCAGAGCACTCTCCTCTGAGTGTAATGAATTTATGAGCGCTCAACCCCCATTGAATATGGCTGGTGTCAGTAAACTTCAGCAAAAGAGCGTAATTTACAGTCACAGTTACAGTCACCAACGCTCTGGAAAACTGCCTAACCAGCTCTGCTAGGGTGAGTAAAATGGTCAGTGGTCTCATTTGTGTCTGGAAGTAGCTAGCAAGCTAGCCAACGTTAGCTTGGGTGCTTGACTGCCAGAAGATCAGAAAGCCAAAGGCTGGAGTGTCCAGTGTGCGCTCCGAGAATGAAAGCTCTGAATTTACAAACAGACAATCTGACTACACTCTGAATTTACAAGCGCACTCTGGCACTCCAGATTGAATTTAAGAACACACCCAAAGTTGTAAAATGTTTAGCTAGTCATTTGTTATGCTAACTAGCTAGCAAGAGGTTGCATAGCAACAGCATCAACTTCCGGTAGACAAGTGAAGAGACAGTACGCTCAACTGAAAGCATACTGTTCGTGTACAGTATACTAAAATTAACTATGTAGTATATACTCATTAAGTGTGCAGTATACGTATGTTAGTATGGGTATTCGCACGCAGCTCTGGTTGCCTCTGCCAGGAGGCTGAAACTTGGCTGCAAGTGGCTCTTCCAGCAAGACACTAACCCCAAGAACACATAATCTACAAATAAATGATTAATTGACCACAAAACCAATACTTTGCAATGGCCATCTCAGTCTCTTGACTTGAACCCCATTGAAAACCTGTGGTTTGAATTGAAGAGGGCAGTCCATATTCACAGACAAAGGATATCAAGGATCTGGAAAGATTCTGAATGGAGGAATGGTCTAAGATCCCTCCCGATGTGTTCTCCAATCTCATAAAACATTTTAGAAAAAGGCTCAGTGTCATTATCCTCGCAAGGTGAGGTATTGAAAACAGGGATGACAATAATTTTGACCCCTATCTTTAAAAATATATATATTACTTGTTAAACAAAATGTATTTCTCTGAACAATAAAATAACAATTTTCCAATGTTTTTTAGCATACAATAGCTCAGTATTTTAAAATTTTATTTTATAGTCTTTTTTTGCTCATCTTTATCAAGTGTGCCAATAATTTTGGACCTAACGGTACGTATCAAAATAATTTGCTGAAAACAAAAATAAATTACATAAAAATAAATCTCTTGTGCCATAAATTGTGCTACTATATTGTACACAAATGAATTGAATAAATTAAAATTAGTCTCTAATTACTCTTATTTTCTCTAACTCACAAACTAATTCTAAAATCTTTAAAGAGAGCAAGGTATTTTGTTTCATTTCAAAAAAGCATAACATTTTATAAAAGCAGAATATTTCAGTCACCTTACATTATTCAGCCTTGCAGGGAGCTTGGTGGTTTTCCTGGCCCTCTGCTAGTGGTGGTGCATCCTGGGACAGTTGATATTGATTGTGCCATTTGCTGAGGAGACAGACTGAGACACATTAGTACCCAGCTCACCCCTGCTGAAAAACACATTAACTGGGAGCCCTGTCTCGTAACCATGGCAAAGCATGCAGGGAGCAGGTAGGGGTATTAGGGGGCAGCGGGTTCAACACACAGTCTCTCTGGGATTGTCTCTCAAGCTCTCTCCCTGTTTTTCTCCAAATCCCACACAGAGGCACGTACAGGGTCATGCACATGCGCACACACACACATACAATTTGTATATATTTTTCTTATTCAGGCTGCTTCCATCACTCATGTTACCACATACCTCTTATCTCCCTTAATCTCCATACATCAATCTTTTTCCTGTCTATGGAGACATGAGAACAAAATATAGAGGTAGCGAAAATAAAGGGGTAGCAAATCAAGTTGTGCGAAAATAACAAAAGTAGTGCTTGATATACTGTATATTTTCACTATGCCATATTATTTTATACAGAAGCTGTAAAAGTTCTCAGCTATACTGTAGTGATCCTCCCTAATGAGCCACCTTGCAATTCCCACCAAGTGGGTTAACCCTATTGGCGTGATGCGTGGGGGGCTTGCTTTTCACGCCAGTGACACCTGTTCGCGACCCACCCACTTAGGGCATTTAAAAGGGTTGAGGGTTCAAATGCTGCTCCTGAGTAGTCCATGGTGGTGGATAGGCATTCACTGAAGGCTGCAGGGGTTACCGTTCAATGGCAGAACCCAGATATGTTAAAGGTACAGAAGGTGGACTTTGTGGCCTTTATAGCTATGGTGATTAATGGCACTGCCAAGGTGGAGAGGAAGTCCTGGAAAATAGACATTGTTGTGGATGCGACGGAATGTTTCCTGGGACTGAAAGACTTCTTGGCAGAGGAGTTGCATGGAGTATTGTCACAAGCCTCTCAGGTGAGAATTAAACATGAATACATTATTTAACCTTTATTTAACTAGGATAGTCAGAAGAAGGGAGATATGGGGATTTGAAGGATAGAAGAAGTGGGTGTTTGGGGGTTTTGGTTTTGTCAATGTGGTTTTTATTGTTTTATTTTGGGTGGATTTGTTTTCCCTATCATGTTTTATTTTTACCTTGTTTTTTTCAACGTCGTCCAGTTGGTGGCGGTAATTCATCTTTTGGTGTTGTAGCATGTCCAGATCATCCAGAAGAAGCCCAAGCGTTTTCCCAGGCTTTCAAAGGAAATCAATCAGAGATATGATGCTATTATGCTTCTTTTTTTTATTTTATAATAATTGCTCAAGGAAATAACTCTCCACAAGGGTCATCAGTGTCTTGTGAAAGAACAGGGGTCATAGACAACATCTTATTTATTTCAGGGAGCGGAAATTAAAAACGTTGTTCCACTTCCCCTTTAGTCGATAGAAAATCAGCTTTCACCCGCCACAACGTCTGGTTGAAATTCAAATCGCTAGCTAGCTAAACAATTACAACAAAGGCCGATTAAACATCTGGCGACTTTCATGACAAACGATATCTGATAGAAGTGTAGACAGCACCAGCTACGCAAGGATTGTACCAATGTGAGGCGTGTGCTATTTTCATTAAACTAGTTTAGCCTGCTTGAGATCCGGGGCTGTCGTAAGTGATCGAGCTAATGCTAGCTTTGTAAAGATAATTAGCTAGCTACGTAGTATGCTACGTAGTTTGCTAGCTTACTTTAAAGTTAATTTACTTCGGTAGCTAGTTCACCCCGGTCGTAGAAGATGAATGTGATGTTACTTCGAACATCTGGTAAAGTTGGCTAACTAGCTACTAGTAACCAAAACAGTCACTGAATCAGGATACTAGCTAGCTAGATTTCAGTGTCGCGTCAATGCATCAACTTTAGTTTACTTATGGAGGAGACTGTCATATCATATTTTGTTTATTGTGCACCTTTCCATATACATAATTGCAACGTGACCTATCACAAAATGAAGAAACTGCAATTAGTAAACAATCTGTTTACAATGTGCATATTACAAGACACGTTAGGCTGGACACATTCCATTTTTAACAATACTTTTTCTGATAAAACTAGTTCATTGCATCCGCCATGGAGCCCAGTTTCATAATATTACAAATATGTCCCAGCTGTCTGCCGTAGTTTTGAAGTAATCACGAAAAAAACAGGCCTTATTTTGGGGCATTTTTCCCGCTCCTAATAGTTCTATTGAGCACCGTGGCACCAACTCGCCTTCCGACCGTTCTACTCACATTGTTCTAAGTCACGCCTCCTGCTTCGCTGTTGTTGGCAATGCCCACGTTGGTAGTTAAAATGTACACCACAACACATTACTCATGGAACTACTTCCGTGTTATGCAGACATACTCACACTTGGCACCATCGAGGTGCGGATGTTTACTTTCTACACAAGTTATTTTTCAGTTTCGTCCTAAGAACAGATTGTAGTGGTAAAATAAAAAGGGATACATAAATGGAATTATAAGCGTCACTCCATTCAGAAGAGACCCTGCGAATGTTCAATTCCATTCATATGCTAGTGTTCCAGCTTAGCTAACGTTCTTTTGCCATGTTTCATCCTTGGGGGAATTTTGACTCATTCTATTGTCCAGCCTAGACATGCTAGCTACACTTTCTCGTACCCATGTATGCCAGTTTTATGAAGGGGTGCGTGCACAAAGAACATTTTGTTTTGTATTTTAACCTTCTCAATATGACCTTTACAGTGGGAAGCCCTAAGTAGTTCACAAGACCTCCTAGGAAGTGAGCTGGAAGGAAAGAAAGGAGCCAGGTTGCAAGAAAACAGATGAAAGAAGGGGCAACAATGTCGGATGAAGGGGCAACAATGTCGGATGAAGGGGCAACAATGTCGGATGAAGGGGCAACAATGTCGGATGAAGGGGCAACAATGTCGGATGAAGGGGCAACGGCTTCGAAAGAAGGGGCAATGGATGCCACTGGTAGTGAAGAGGAGTCCGATGCCTTGTCTAATGGCAGCCCCATACCACCTAAGAGGGGAAGGGGTAGGCCCAAAGGATCAGGCTCCAAGAAACCTAAGATACTGAGGGTACTAGACAAGCAGCCACGGGGCAGGCCACGTAAAGTGGTTGACCCTAATGCTGTTTCAGCAGAGCGTGGCCGGCCCAAAAAAGTTCAGCAAAAAAAAAAATTGGGTAGGCCGAGGAAGTACCTGTCACCCGAGGAGGAAGAGGAGAGAAAGATACTGAAAAGCCAACCTAGAGTGTGGAAGCCGCTCGGAAGGCCGCGCATCCATCCCCGCGGGGATCCCCCCGCCACACCCACCTCTGCCGAGCCACGGAGAAGAGGCCGTCCACTCAAGGCATCAACAGATAGAGGTGCCAACTTACAGACGAACCCACCTCCAACTTCTAAAGTTTCAAAGCCCCCCGCTAAAGATGATTCCCCGCGAAAGAGTGGCCGCCCCTTAGGCTCCTTCAAAGCCAAGAGAGCAGCAGAGACGGATAGGTCCAACAGTTCACCCTCAGCCAAACAGGGTTGCACTGTTTCTCCAATAGTAAGGCTTTACCGCCGCTCCAACGGTAAAGCAAATGTGTTCGATGAAGCTGCCTTCCAAGCCCAGAGGCAAAAAGGCAAGAGAAAGTCTGTGAACGCTGATTATACAGCGTATGATTCAGAGGAGGAAAATGAAGATACACAGAGAAATGAGGATGAAGTCTTTTCTCTAGTAGAAGATGACAAAGAAGAGGAAATTAAACCACGCGATGGTCATGGCAAGGCTAGTAAACCTGGTAAGGTAGTGGCAGCTATTAAGAAAAAAGAAGTGGTTGTTCCTAAGAGGGGGGGCAGAAAGCCTGGCTCAATCAAAAAGGTTGTAAAGTAAAAGGAACCTGGGCGGAGCAGACTGAACGAGTATCAGTAGCATCTTGTAAGATGTTTTTTTAACATTTTATTATCTCTTACCCAGCTCTTTCTTGCTTTCTCAACTAACCTATGTGTCTGTTTGCTCTTGCTGTTATTTTTTATGGTTTGATGCCTTCGTGGAAACCTTGTGGAAAAGAAAAGTACTTTTTGTACTTCCTTGGTCATCTATAGCTTGAATGATGTGAAGACAATTTCATTGACAGTTGTTAATCTTGTATTATTCTGTTCAGACTTATCCCATTTAGATTTTTTCACTGGTACTGTCATTGATACAGTTTCTAATACCATACACATCCTATAGTTGATGATATTCTCATTGAGGTTTGTTAATCTTGTATTGGTCTGTGCAGATTTGTCCAAATAAGCTCAAATGGTTTAAATCAATTGAATTAGTTAAGTATTTTGTTTTTTGTTTTTTATCTCTCCGTAAGCTCTGTAGTTTTCGAATTGCTAATGTCTTCTAATTTTATTTGCCTGAATTGCCAAAGCTTTGAATGTAACAACTTCCCCGTCCCAGCTATCTTTGTTTCGATATAGATGTTGTTAGTATCACTATCATGGCACCCTTTTACCTATAAAGTGCACTACTTTTGACCAAAGCCCCATGGACCCTGGTCAAAAGTAATGCACTATAAGGGGAATATGGTGCCATTTGGGACTGTACCATAATCATAGTTGTTTTCTTTCACTTGGTTCATTGCATACTTCACCTTGTGGAGTCAAGACGGTACCTGTAAACTTCCAATCCATCATCCTTAAGATTTCTCTTAGAAGATGTATGGTTATTCACTATTGTGATGGTTTTGTTTGCCAGTATCATCCTTGTAATTCACTCAACATCACTCCTCACAGTTCTTTTTAAGACTTTTTATGTCAGCTCTTTTTACTTGTTTTTTATCACTTGGCTTTCATCTGAAGTGGATGGCTTGGTTTCACAGACTCTGGGTGATGTTGTGTGTAAATGTTCAGATTGTATGTTAAACATGTCTTCATCTAGTCTGGTATTTGTTTATTTAATTAAGTATGTGCTGGACCATGATATCAACAGTTCATATTGCATTACAACTTCGTAAATTCTGTAATATAAAAATAGTAATTGAGGTACACAACAGAATCTATCATTTGTATGAATTCATGTTCCTGTGACCAAAGCTTGTTAGTTTCATGTTTTCAACTTGGTCTCTCAACTTGGTCTGTTGCTTGGATTAATACAATGTTCTTCAAGATGCAGTTAGAACTATAGAGATACATACCGTAAGTTTTACCTATGTATTTATCTCTGTGATCAGAAACAGGTCTGTGAAACCTCCCCAACGTTCATTTGAGGGTAATGTGAATTTCTGTTTTTTTAGAGAGAGCAAATATTTAGAAAGTTTCATGTAATAAAGTGAAATGTCAAACTTTGTTTTTGATGTTTTTTTAATCTCAATAAAACCTCAAATATGACTTGCTTTGTCTTTATTTTGTATTATTGTAAAGCTTAAAAGCAGAATGTGGTGAATAAATGGAAGATTTGATAGAAACATTTATTCCTGGCTGGTCAGGATCAAAAAGTCAGTGGTGGAATGTTCACACCGTTTATTGGACCGAGCTCAATCCATAAGTAATACTGACGTCTGCAGAGTCTGACTCTCAGCCGAGTTCCCCGACTCTACCCAGCGTTTATTGACAAGATTATTCCCGTCATTCTTAGTTTAGCTAAATGGTATAGTCGTTGTGCATTCTCAATGGACATTTGGGTCTTTTCGTAAATTCGCTCTGGCTATCTACAGTACTCTGATTTCAGAGCACTCTCCTCTGAGTGTAATGAATTTATGAGCGCTCAACCCCCATTGAATATGGCTGGTGTCAGTAAACTTCAGCAAAAGAGCGTAATTTACAGTCACAGTTACAGTCACCAACGCTCTGGAAAACTGCCTAACCAGCTCTGCTAGGGTGAGTAAAATGGTCAGTGGTCTCATTTGTGTCTGGAAGTAGCTAGCAAGCTAGCCAACGTTAGCTTGGGTGCTTGACTGCCAGAAGATCAGAAAGCCAAAGGCTGGAGTGTCCAGTGTGCGCTCCGAGAATGAAAGCTCTGAATTTACAAACAGACAATCTGACTACACTCTGAATTTACAAGCGCACTCTGGCACTCCAGATTGAATTTAAGAACACACCCAAAGTTGTAAAATGTTTAGCTAGTCATTTGTTATGCTAACTAGCTAGCAAGAGGTTGCATAGCAACAGCATCAACTTCCGGTAGACAAGTGAAGAGACAGTACGCTCAACTGAAAGCATACTGTTCGTGTACAGTATACTAAAATTAACTATGTAGTATATACTCATTAAGTGTGCAGTATACGTATGTTAGTATGGGTATTCGCACGCAGCTCTGGTTGCCTCTGCCAGGAGGCTGAAACTTGGCTGCAAGTGGCTCTTCCAGCAAGACACTAACCCCAAGAACACATAATCTACAAATAAATGATTAATTGACCACAAAACCAATACTTTGCAATGGCCATCTCAGTCTCTTGACTTGAACCCCATTGAAAACCTGTGGTTTGAATTGAAGAGGGCAGTCCATATTCACAGACAAAGGATATCAAGGATCTGGAAAGATTCTGAATGGAGGAATGGTCTAAGATCCCTCCCGATGTGTTCTCCAATCTCATAAAACATTTTAGAAAAAGGCTCAGTGTCATTATCCTCGCAAGGTGAGGTATTGAAAACAGGGATGACAATTTTGACCCCTATCTTTAAAAATATATATATTACTTGTTAAACAAAATGTATTTCTCTGAACAATAAAATAACAATTTTCCAATGTTTTTTAGCATACAATAGCTCAGTATTTTTAAATTTTATTTTATAGTCTTTTTTTGCTCATCTTTATCAAGTGTGCCAATAATTTTGGACCTAACGGTACGTATCAAAATAATTTGCTGAAAACAAAAATAAATTACATAAAAATAAATCTCTTGTGCCATAAATTGTGCTACTATATTGTACACAAATGAATTGAATAAATTAAAATTAGTCTCTAATTACTCTTATTTTCTCTAACTCACAAACTAATTCTAAAATCTTTAAAGAGAGCAAGGTATTTTGTTTCATTTCAAAAAAGCATAACATTTTATAAAAGCAGAATATTTCAGTCACCTTACATTATTCAGCCTTGCAGGGAGCTTGGTGGTTTTCCTGGCCCTCTGCTAGTGGTGGTGCATCCTGGGACAGTTGATATTGATTGTGCCATTTGCTGAGGAGACAGACTGAGACACATTAGTACCCAGCTCACCCCTGCTGAAAAACACATTAACTGGGAGCCCTGTCTCGTAACCATGGCAAAGCATGCAGGGAGCAGGTAGGGGTATTAGGGGGCAGCGGGTTCAACACACAGTCTCTCTGGGATTGTCTCTCAAGCTCTCTCCCTGTTTTTCTCCAAATCCCACACAGAGGCACGTACAGGGTCATGCACATGCGCACACACACACATACAATTTGTATATATTTTTCTTATTCAGGCTGCTTCCATCACTCATGTTACCACATACCTCTTATCTCCCTTAATCTCCATACATCAATCTTTTTCCTGTCTATGGAGACATGAGAACAAAATATAGAGGTAGCGAAAATAAAGGGGTAGCAAATCAAGTTGTGCGAAAATAACAAAAGTAGTGCTTGATATACTGTATATTTTCACTATGCCATATTATTTTATACAGAAGCTGTAAAAGTTCTCAGCTATACTGTAGTGATCCTCCCTAATGAGCCACCTTGCAATTCCCACCAAGTGGGTTAACCCTATTGGCGTGATGCGTGGGGGGCTTGCTTTTCACGCCAGTGACACCTGTTCGCGACCCACCCACTTAGGGCATTTAAAAGGGTTGAGGGTTCAAATGCTGCTCCTGAGTAGTCCATGGTGGTGGATAGGCATTCACTGAAGGCTGCAGGGGTTACCGTTCAATGGCAGAACCCAGATATGTTAAAGGTACAGAAGGTGGACTTTGTGGCCTTTATAGCTATGGTGATTAATGGCACTGCCAAGGTGGAGAGGAAGTCCTGGAAAATAGACATTGTTGTGGATGCGACGGAATGTTTCCTGGGACTGAAAGACTTCTTGGCAGAGGAGTTGCATGGAGTATTGTCACAAGCCTCTCAGGTGAGAATTAAACATGAATACATTATTTAACCTTTATTTAACTAGGATAGTCAGAAGAAGGGAGATATGGGGATTTGAAGGATAGAAGAAGTGGGTGTTTGGGGGTTTTGGTTTTGTCAATGTGGTTTTTATTGTTTTATTTTGGGTGGATTTGTTTTCCCTATCATGTTTTATTTTTACCTTGTTTTTTTCAACGTCGTCCAGTTGGTGGCGGTAATTCATCTTTTGGTGTTGTAGCATGTCCAGATCATCCAGAAGAAGCCCAAGCGTTTTCCCAGGCTTTCAAAGGAAATCAATCAGAGATATGATGCTATTATGCTTCTTTTTTTTATTTTATAATAATTGCTCAAGGAAATAACTCTCCACAAGGGTCATCAGTGTCTTGTGAAAGAACAGGGGTCATAGACAACATCTTATTTATTTCAGGGAGCGGAAATTAAAAACGTTGTTCCACTTCCCCTTTAGTCGATAGAAAATCAGCTTTCACCCGCCACAACGTCTGGTTGAAATTCAAATCGCTAGCTAGCTAAACAATTACAACAAAGGCCGATTAAACATCTGGCGACTTTCATGACAAACGATATCTGATAGAAGTGTAGACAGCACCAGCTACGCAAGGATTGTACCAATGTGAGGCGTGTGCTATTTTCATTAAACTAGTTTAGCCTGCTTGAGATCCGGGGCTGTCGTAAGTGATCGAGCTAATGCTAGCTTTGTAAAGATAATTAGCTAGCTACGTAGTATGCTACGTAGTTTGCTAGCTTACTTTAAAGTTAATTTACTTCGGTAGCTAGTTCACCCCGGTCGTAGAAGATGAATGTGATGTTACTTCGAACATCTGGTAAAGTTGGCTAACTAGCTACTAGTAACCAAAACAGTCACTGAATCAGGATACTAGCTAGCTAGATTTCAGTGTCGCGTCAATGCATCAACTTTAGTTTACTTATGGAGGAGACTGTCATATCATATTTTGTTTATTGTGCACCTTTCCATATACATAATTGCAACGTGACCTATCACAAAATGAAGAAACTGCAATTAGTAAACAATCTGTTTACAATGTGCATATTACAAGACACGTTAGGCTGGACACATTCCATTTTTAACAATACTTTTTCTGATAAAACTAGTTCATTGCATCCGCCATGGAGCCCAGTTTCATAATATTACAAATATGTCCCAGCTGTCTGCCGTAGTTTTGAAGTAATCACGAAAAAAACAGGCCTTATTTTGGGGCATTTTTCCCGCTCCTAATAGTTCTATTGAGCACCGTGGCACCAACTCGCCTTCCGACCGTTCTACTCACATTGTTCTAAGTCACGCCTCCTGCTTCGCTGTTGTTGGCAATGCCCACGTTGGTAGTTAAAATGTACACCACAACACATTACTCATGGAACTACTTCCGTGTTATGCAGACATACTCACACTTGGCACCATCGAGGTGCGGATGTTTACTTTCTACACAAGTTATTTTTCAGTTTCGTCCTAAGAACAGATTGTAGTGGTAAAATAAAAAGGGATACATAAATGGAATTATAAGCGTCACTCCATTCAGAAGAGACCCTGCGAATGTTCAATTCCATTCATATGCTAGTGTTCCAGCTTAGCTAACGTTCTTTTGCCATGTTTCATCCTTGGGGGAATTTTGACTCATTCTATTGTCCAGCCTAGACATGCTAGCTACACTTTCTCGTACCCATGTATGCCAGTTTTATGAAGGGGTGCGTGCACAAAGAACATTTTGTTTTGTATTTTAACCTTCTCAATATGACCTTTACAGTGGGAAGCCCTAAGTAGTTCACAAGACCTCCTAGGAAGTGAGCTGGAAGGAAAGAAAGGAGCCAGGTTGCAAGAAAACAGATGAAAGAAGGGGCAACAATGTCGGATGAAGGGGCAACAATGTCGGATGAAGGGGCAACAATGTCGGATGAAGGGGCAACAATGTCGGATGAAGGGGCAACAATGTCGGATGAAGGGGCAACGGCTTCGAAAGAAGGGGCAATGGATGCCACTGGTAGTGAAGAGGAGTCCGATGCCTTGTCTAATGGCAGCCCCATACCACCTAAGAGGGGAAGGGGTAGGCCCAAAGGATCAGGCTCCAAGAAACCTAAGATACTGAGGGTACTAGACAAGCAGCCACGGGGCAGGCCACGTAAAGTGGTTGACCCTAATGCTGTTTCAGCAGAGCGTGGCCGGCCCAAAAAAGTTCAGCAAAAAAAAAAATTGGGTAGGCCGAGGAAGTACCTGTCACCCGAGGAGGAAGAGGAGAGAAAGATACTGAAAAGCCAACCTAGAGTGTGGAAGCCGCTCGGAAGGCCGCGCATCCATCCCCGCGGGGATCCCCCCGCCACACCCACCTCTGCCGAGCCACGGAGAAGAGGCCGTCCACTCAAGGCATCAACAGATAGAGGTGCCAACTTACAGACGAACCCACCTCCAACTTCTAAAGTTTCAAAGCCCCCCGCTAAAGATGATTCCCCGCGAAAGAGTGGCCGCCCCTTAGGCTCCTTCAAAGCCAAGAGAGCAGCAGAGACGGATAGGTCCAACAGTTCACCCTCAGCCAAACAGGGTTGCACTGTTTCTCCAATAGTAAGGCTTTACCGCCGCTCCAACGGTAAAGCAAATGTGTTCGATGAAGCTGCCTTCCAAGCCCAGAGGCAAAAAGGCAAGAGAAAGTCTGTGAACGCTGATTATACAGCGTATGATTCAGAGGAGGAAAATGAAGATACACAGAGAAATGAGGATGAAGTCTTTTCTCTAGTAGAAGATGACAAAGAAGAGGAAATTAAACCACGCGATGGTCATGGCAAGGCTAGTAAACCTGGTAAGGTAGTGGCAGCTATTAAGAAAAAAGAAGTGGTTGTTCCTAAGAGGGGGGGCAGAAAGCCTGGCTCAATCAAAAAGGTTGTAAAGTAAAAGGAACCTGGGCGGAGCAGACTGAACGAGTATCAGTAGCATCTTGTAAGATGTTTTTTTAACATTTTATTATCTCTTACCCAGCTCTTTCTTGCTTTCTCAACTAACCTATGTGTCTGTTTGCTCTTGCTGTTATTTTTTATGGTTTGATGCCTTCGTGGAAACCTTGTGGAAAAGAAAAGTACTTTTTGTACTTCCTTGGTCATCTATAGCTTGAATGATGTGAAGACAATTTCATTGACAGTTGTTAATCTTGTATTATTCTGTTCAGACTTATCCCATTTAGATTTTTTCACTGGTACTGTCATTGATACAGTTTCTAATACCATACACATCCTATAGTTGATGATATTCTCATTGAGGTTTGTTAATCTTGTATTGGTCTGTGCAGATTTGTCCAAATAAGCTCAAATGGTTTAAATCAATTGAATTAGTTAAGTATTTTGTTTTTTGTTTTTTATCTCTCCGTAAGCTCTGTAGTTTTCGAATTGCTAATGTCTTCTAATTTTATTTGCCTGAATTGCCAAAGCTTTGAATGTAACAACTTCCCCGTCCCAGCTATCTTTGTTTCGATATAGATGTTGTTAGTATCACTATCATGGCACCCTTTTACCTATAAAGTGCACTACTTTTGACCAAAGCCCCATGGACCCTGGTCAAAAGTAATGCACTATAAGGGGAATATGGTGCCATTTGGGACTGTACCATAATCATAGTTGTTTTCTTTCACTTGGTTCATTGCATACTTCACCTTGTGGAGTCAAGACGGTACCTGTAAACTTCCAATCCATCATCCTTAAGATTTCTCTTAGAAGATGTATGGTTATTCACTATTGTGATGGTTTTGTTTGCCAGTATCATCCTTGTAATTCACTCAACATCACTCCTCACAGTTCTTTTTAAGACTTTTTATGTCAGCTCTTTTTACTTGTTTTTTATCACTTGGCTTTCATCTGAAGTGGATGGCTTGGTTTCACAGACTCTGGGTGATGTTGTGTGTAAATGTTCAGATTGTATGTTAAACATGTCTTCATCTAGTCTGGTATTTGTTTATTTAATTAAGTATGTGCTGGACCATGATATCAACAGTTCATATTGCATTACAACTTCGTAAATTCTGTAATATAAAAATAGTAATTGAGGTACACAACAGAATCTATCATTTGTATGAATTCATGTTCCTGTGACCAAAGCTTGTTAGTTTCATGTTTTCAACTTGGTCTCTCAACTTGGTCTGTTGCTTGGATTAATACAATGTTCTTCAAGATGCAGTTAGAACTATAGAGATACATACCGTAAGTTTTACCTATGTATTTATCTCTGTGATCAGAAACAGGTCTGTGAAACCTCCCCAACGTTCATTTGAGGGTAATGTGAATTTCTGTTTTTTTAGAGAGAGCAAATATTTAGAAAGTTTCATGTAATAAAGTGAAATGTCAAACTTTGTTTTTGATGTTTTTTTAATCTCAATAAAACCTCAAATATGACTTGCTTTGTCTTTATTTTGTATTATTGTAAAGCTTAAAAGCAGAATGTGGTGAATAAATGGAAGATTTGATAGAAACATTTATTCCTGGCTGGTCAGGATCAAAAAGTCAGTGGTGGAATGTTCACACCGTTTATTGGACCGAGCTCAATCCATAAGTAATACTGACGTCTGCAGAGTCTGACTCTCAGCCGAGTTCCCCGACTCTACCCAGCGTTTATTGACAAGATTATTCCCGTCATTCTTAGTTTAGCTAAATGGTATAGTCGTTGTGCATTCTCAATGGACATTTGGGTCTTTTCGTAAATTCGCTCTGGCTATCTACAGTACTCTGATTTCAGAGCACTCTCCTCTGAGTGTAATGAATTTATGAGCGCTCAACCCCCATTGAATATGGCTGGTGTCAGTAAACTTCAGCAAAAGAGCGTAATTTACAGTCACAGTTACAGTCACCAACGCTCTGGAAAACTGCCTAACCAGCTCTGCTAGGGTGAGTAAAATGGTCAGTGGTCTCATTTGTGTCTGGAAGTAGCTAGCAAGCTAGCCAACGTTAGCTTGGGTGCTTGACTGCCAGAAGATCAGAAAGCCAAAGGCTGGAGTGTCCAGTGTGCGCTCCGAGAATGAAAGCTCTGAATTTACAAACAGACAATCTGACTACACTCTGAATTTACAAGCGCACTCTGGCACTCCAGATTGAATTTAAGAACACACCCAAAGTTGTAAAATGTTTAGCTAGTCATTTGTTATGCTAACTAGCTAGCAAGAGGTTGCATAGCAACAGCATCAACTTCCGGTAGACAAGTGAAGAGACAGTACGCTCAACTGAAAGCATACTGTTCGTGTACAGTATACTAAAATTAACTATGTAGTATATACTCATTAAGTGTGCAGTATACGTATGTTAGTATGGGTATTCGCACGCAGCTCTGGTTGCCTCTGCCAGGAGGCTGAAACTTGGCTGCAAGTGGCTCTTCCAGCAAGACACTAACCCCAAGAACACATAATCTACAAATAAATGATTAATTGACCACAAAACCAATACTTTGCAATGGCCATCTCAGTCTCTTGACTTGAACCCCATTGAAAACCTGTGGTTTGAATTGAAGAGGGCAGTCCATATTCACAGACAAAGGATATCAAGGATCTGGAAAGATTCTGAATGGAGGAATGGTCTAAGATCCCTCCCGATGTGTTCTCCAATCTCATAAAACATTTTAGAAAAAGGCTCAGTGTCATTATCCTCGCAAGGTGAGGTATTGAAAACAGGGATGACAATTTTGACCCCTATCTTTAAAAATATATATATTACTTGTTAAACAAAATGTATTTCTCTGAACAATAAAATAACAATTTTCCAATGTTTTTTAGCATACAATAGCTCAGTATTTTTAAATTTTATTTTATAGTCTTTTTTTGCTCATCTTTATCAAGTGTGCCAATAATTTTGGACCTAACGGTACGTATCAAAATAATTTGCTGAAAACAAAAATAAATTACATAAAAATAAATCTCTTGTGCCATAAATTGTGCTACTATATTGTACACAAATGAATTGAATAAATTAAAATTAGTCTCTAATTACTCTTATTTTCTCTAACTCACAAACTAATTCTAAAATCTTTAAAGAGAGCAAGGTATTTTGTTTCATTTCAAAAAAGCATAACATTTTATAAAAGCAGAATATTTCAGTCACCTTACATTATTCAGCCTTGCAGGGAGCTTGGTGGTTTTCCTGGCCCTCTGCTAGTGGTGGTGCATCCTGGGACAGTTGATATTGATTGTGCCATTTGCTGAGGAGACAGACTGAGACACATTAGTACCCAGCTCACCCCTGCTGAAAAACACATTAACTGGGAGCCCTGTCTCGTAACCATGGCAAAGCATGCAGGGAGCAGGTAGGGGTATTAGGGGGCAGCGGGTTCAACACACAGTCTCTCTGGGATTGTCTCTCAAGCTCTCTCCCTGTTTTTCTCCAAATCCCACACAGAGGCACGTACAGGGTCATGCACATGCGCACACACACACATACAATTTGTATATATTTTTCTTATTCAGGCTGCTTCCATCACTCATGTTACCACATACCTCTTATCTCCCTTAATCTCCATACATCAATCTTTTTCCTGTCTATGGAGACATGAGAACAAAATATAGAGGTAGCGAAAATAAAGGGGTAGCAAAGTTGTGCGAAAATAACAAAAGTAGTGCTTGATATACTGTATATTTTCACTATGCCATATTATTTTATACAGAAGCTGTAAAAGTTCTCAGCTATACTGTAGTGATCCTCCCTAATGAGCCACCTTGCAATTCCCACCAAGTGGTTTAACCCTATTGGCGTGATGCGTGGGGGGCTTGCTTTTCACGCCAGTGACACCTGTTCGCGACCCACCCACTTAGGGCATTTAAAAGGGTTGAGGGTTCAAATGCTGCTCCTGAGTAGTCCATGGTGGTGGATAGGCATTCACTGAAGGCTGCAGGGGTTACCGTTCAATGGCAGAACCCAGATATGTTAAAGGTACAGAAGGTGGACTTTGTGGCCTTTATAGCTATGGTGATTAATGGCACTGCCAAGGTGGAGAGGAAGTCCTGGAAAATAGACATTGTTGTGGATGCGACGGAATGTTTCCTGGGACTGAAAGACTTCTTGGCAGAGGAGTTGCATGGAGTATTGTCACAAGCCTCTCAGGTGAGAATTAAACATGAATACATTATTTAACCTTTATTTAACTAGGATAGTCAGAAGAAGGGAGATATGGGGATTTGAAGGATAGAAGAAGTGGGTGTTTGGGGGTTTTGGTTTTGTCAATGTGGTTTTTATTGTTTTATTTTGGGTGGATTTGTTTTCCCTATCATGTTTTATTTTTACCTTGTTTTTTTCAACGTCGTCCAGTTGGTGGCGGTAATTCATCTTTTGGTGTTGTAGCATGTCCAGATCATCCAGAAGAAGCCCAAGCGTTTTCCCAGGCTTTCAAAGGAAATCAATCAGAGATATGATGCTATTATGCTTCTTTTTTTTATTTTATAATAATTGCTCAAGGAAATAACTCTCCACAAGGGTCATCAGTGTCTTGTGAAAGAACAGGGGTCATAGACAACATCTTATTTATTTCAGGGAGCGGAAATTAAAAACGTTGTTCCACTTCCCCTTTAGTCGATAGAAAATCAGCTTTCACCCGCCACAACGTCTGGTTGAAATTCAAATCGCTAGCTAGCTAAACAATTACAACAAAGGCCGATTAAACATCTGGCGACTTTCATGACAAACGATATCTGATAGAAGTGTAGACAGCACCAGCTACGCAAGGATTGTACCAATGTGAGGCGTGTGCTATTTTCATTAAACTAGTTTAGCCTGCTTGAGATCCGGGGCTGTCGTAAGTGATCGAGCTAATGCTAGCTTTGTAAAGATAATTAGCTAGCTACGTAGTATGCTACGTAGTTTGCTAGCTTACTTTAAAGTTAATTTACTTCGGTAGCTAGTTCACCCCGGTCGTAGAAGATGAATGTGATGTTACTTCGAACATCTGGTAAAGTTGGCTAACTAGCTACTAGTAACCAAAACAGTCACTGAATCAGGATACTAGCTAGCTAGATTTCAGTGTCGCGTCAATGCATCAACTTTAGTTTACTTATGGAGGAGACTGTCATATCATATTTTGTTTATTGTGCACCTTTCCATATACATAATTGCAACGTGACCTATCACAGAATGAAGAAACTGCAATTAGTAAACAATCTGTTTACAATGTGGATATTACAAGACACGTTAGGCTGGACACATTCCATTTTTAACAATACTTTTTCTGATAAAACTAGTTCATTGCATCCGCCATGGAGCCCAGTTTCATAATATTACAAATATGTCCCAGCTGTCTGCCGTAGTTTTGAAGTAATCACGAAAAAAACAGGCCTTATTTTGGGGCATTTTTCCCGCTCCTAATAGTTCTATTGAGCACCGTGGCACCAACTCGCCTTCCGACCGTTCTACTCACATTGTTCTAAGTCACGCCTCCTGCTTCGCTGTTGTTGGCAATGCCCACGTTGGTAGTTAAAATGTACACCACAACACATTACTCATGGAACTACTTCCGTGTTATGCAGACATACTCACACTTGGCACCATCGAGGTGCGGATGTTTACTTTCTACACAAGTTATTTTTCAGTTTCGTCCTAAGAACAGATTGTAGTGGTAAAATAAAAAGGGATACATAAATGGAATTATAAGCGTCACTCCATTCAGAAGAGACCCTGCGAATGTTCAATTCCATTCATATGCTAGTGTTCCAGCTTAGCTAACGTTCTTTTGCCATGTTTCATCCTTGGGGGAATTTTGACTCATTCTATTGTCCAGCCTAGACATGCTAGCTACACTTTCTCGTACCCATGTATGCCAGTTTTATGAAGGGGTGCGTGCACAAAGAACATTTTGTTTTGTATTGTAACCTTCTCAATATGACCTTTACAGTGGGAAGCCCTAAGTAGGTCACAAGACCTCCTAGGAAGTGAGCTGGAAGGAAAGAAAGGAGCCAGGTTGCAAGAAAACAGATGAAAGAAGGGGCAACAATGTCGGAAGAAGGGGCAACAATGTCGGATGAAGGGGCAACAATGTCGGATGAAGGGGCAACAATGTCGGATGAAGGGGCAACGGCTTCGAAAGAAGGGGCAATGGATGCCACTGGTAGTGAAGAGGAGTCCGATGCCTTGTCTAATGGCAGCCCCATACCACCTAAGAGGGGAAGGGGTAGGCCCAAAGGATCAGGCTCCAAGAAACCTAAGATACTGAGGGTACTAGACAAGCAGCCACGGGGCAGGCCACGTAAAGTGGTTGACCCTAATGCTGTTTCAGCAGAGCGTGGCCGGCCCAAAAAAGTTCAGCAAAAAAAAAAATTGGGTAGGCCGAGGAAGTACCTGTCACCCGAGGAGGAAGAGGAGAGAAAGATACTGAAAAGCCAACCTAGAGTGTGGAAGCCGCTCGGAAGGCCGCGCATCCATCCCCGCGGGGATCCCCCCGCCACACCCACCTCTGCCGAGCCACGGAGAAGAGGCCGTCCACTCAAGGCATCAACAGATAGAGGTGCCAACTTACAGACGAACCCACCTCCAACTTCTAAAGTTTCAAAGCCCCCCGCTAAAGATGATTCCCCGCGAAAGAGTGGCCGCCCCTTAGGCTCCTTCAAAGCCAAGAGAGCAGCAGAGACGGATAGGTCCAACAGTTCACCCTCAGCCAAACAGGGTTGCACTGTTTCTCCAATAGTAAGGCTTTACCGCCGCTCCAACGGTAAAGCAAATGTGTTCGATGAAGCTGCCTTCCAAGCCCAGAGGCAAAAAGGCAAGAGAAAGTCTGTGAACGCTGATTATACAGCGTATGATTCAGAGGAGGAAAATGAAGATACACAGAGAAATGAGGATGAAGTCTTTTCTCTAGTAGAAGATGACAAAGAAGAGGAAATTAAACCACGCGATGGTCATGGCAAGGCTAGTAAACCTGGTAAGGTAGTGGCAGCTATTAAGAAAAAAGAAGTGGTTGTTCCTAAGAGGGGGGGCAGAAAGCCTGGCTCAATCAAAAAGGTTGTAAAGTAAAAGGAACCTGGGCGGAGCAGACTGAACGAGTATCAGTAGCATCTTGTAAGATGTTTTTTTAACATTTTATTATCTCTTACCCAGCTCTTTCTTGCTTTCTCAACTAACCTATGTGTCTGTTTGCTCTTGCTGTTATTTTTTATGGTTTGATGCCTTCGTGGAAACCTTGTGGAAAAGAAAAGTACTTTTTGTACTTCCTTGGTCATCTATAGCTTGAATGATGTGAAGACAATTTCATTGACAGTTGTTAATCTTGTATTATTCTGTTCAGACTTATCCCATTTAGATTTTTTCACTGGTACTGTCATTGATACAGTTTCTAATACCATACACATCCTATAGTTGATGATATTCTCATTGAGGTTTGTTAATCTTGTATTGGTCTGTGCAGATTTGTCCAAATAAGCTCAAATGGTTTAAATCAATTGAATTAGTTAAGTATTTTGTTTTTTGTTTTTTATCTCTCCGTAAGCTCTGTAGTTTTCGAATTGCTAATGTCTTCTAATTTTATTTGCCTGAATTGCCAAAGCTTTGAATGTAACAACTTCCCCGTCCCAGCTATCTTTGTTTCGATATAGATGTTGTTAGTATCACTATCATGGCACCCTTTTACCTATAAAGTGCACTACTTTTGACCAAAGCCCCATGGACCCTGGTCAAAAGTAATGCACTATAAGGGGAATATGGTGCCATTTGGGACTGTACCATAATCATAGTTGTTTTCTTTCACTTGGTTCATTGCATACTTCACCTTGTGGAGTCAAGACGGTACCTGTAAACTTCCAATCCATCATCCTTAAGATTTCTCTTAGAAGATGTATGGTTATTCACTATTGTGATGGTTTTGTTTGCCAGTATCATCCTTGTAATTCACTCAACATCACTCCTCACAGTTCTTTTTAAGACTTTTTATGTCAGCTCTTTTTACTTGTTTTTTATCACTTGGCTTTCATCTGAAGTGGATGGCTTGGTTTCACAGACTCTGGGTGATGTTGTGTGTAAATGTTCAGATTGTATGTTAAACATGTCTTCATCTAGTCTGGTATTTGTTTATTTAATTAAGTATGTGCTGGACCATGATATCAACAGTTCATATTGCATTACAACTTCGTAAATTCTGTAAATAAAAATAGTAATTGAGGTACACAACAGAATCTATCATTTGTATGAATTCATGTTCCTGTGACCAAAGCTTGTTAGTTTCATGTTTTCAACTTGGTCTCTCAACTTGGTCTGTTGCTTGGATTAATACAATGTTCTTCAAGATGCAGTTAGAACTATAGAGATACATACCGTAAGTTTTACCTATGTATTTATCTCTGTGATCAGAAACAGGTCTGTGAAACCTCCCCAACGTTCATTTGAGGGTAATGTGAATTTCTGTTTTTTTAGAGAGAGCAAATATTTAGAAAGTTTCATGTAATAAAGTGAAATGTCAAACTTTGTTTTTGATGTTTTTTTAATCTCAATAAAACCTCAAATATGACTTGCTTTGTCTTTATTTTGTATTATTGTAAAGCTTAAAAGCAGAATGTGGTGAATAAATGGAAGATTTGATAGAAACATTTATTCCTGGCTGGTCAGGATCAAAAAGTCAGTGGTGGAATGTTCACACCGTTTATTGGACCGAGCTCAATCCATAAGTAATACTGACGTCTGCAGAGTCTGACTCTCAGCCGAGTTCCCCGACTCTACCCAGCGTTTATTGACAAGATTATTCCCGTCATTCTTAGTTTAGCTAAATGGTATAGTCGTTGTGCATTCTCAATGGACATTTGGGTCTTTTCGTAAATTCGCTCTGGCTATCTACAGTACTCTGATTTCAGAGCACTCTCCTCTGAGTGTAATGAATTTATGAGCGCTCAACCCCCATTGAATATGGCTGGTGTCAGTAAACTTCAGCAAAAGAGCGTAATTTACAGTCACAGTTACAGTCACCAACGCTCTGGAAAACTGCCTAACCAGCTCTGCTAGGGTGAGTAAAATGGTCAGTGGTCTCATTTGTGTCTGGAAGTAGCTAGCAAGCTAGCCAACGTTAGCTTGGGTGCTTGACTGCCAGAAGATCAGAAAGCCAAAGGCTGGAGTGTCCAGTGTGCGCTCCGAGAATGAAAGCTCTGAATTTACAAACAGACAATCTGACTACACTCTGAATTTACAAGCGCACTCTGGCACTCCAGATTGAATTTAAGAACACACCCAAAGTTGTAAAATGTTTAGCTAGTCATTTGTTATGCTAACTAGCTAGCAAGAGGTTGCATAGCAACAGCATCAACTTCCGGTAGACAAGTGAAGAGACAGTACGCTCAACTGAAAGCATACTGTTCGTGTACAGTATACTAAAATTAACTATGTAGTATATACTCATTAAGTGTGCAGTATACGTATGTTAGTATGGGTATTCGCACGCAGCTCTGGTTGCCTCTGCCAGGAGGCTGAAACTTGGCTGCAAGTGGCTCTTCCAGCAAGACACTAACCCCAAGAACACATAATCTACAAATAAATGATTAATTGACCACAAAACCAATACTTTGCAATGGCCATCTCAGTCTCTTGACTTGAACCCCATTGAAAACCTGTGGTTTGAATTGAAGAGGGCAGTCCATATTCACAGACAAAGGATATCAAGGATCTGGAAAGATTCTGAATGGAGGAATGGTCTAAGATCCCTCCCGATGTGTTCTCCAATCTCATAAAACATTTTAGAAAAAGGCTCAGTGTCATTATCCTCGCAAGGTGAGGTATTGAAAACAGGGATGACAATTTTGACCCCTATCTTTAAAAATATATATATTACTTGTTAAACAAAATGTATTTCTCTGAACAATAAAATAACAATTTTCCAATGTTTTTTAGCATACAATAGCTCAGTATTTTTAAATTTTATTTTATAGTCTTTTTTTGCTCATCTTTATCAAGTGTGCCAATAATTTTGGACCTAACGGTACGTATCAA
This sequence comes from Oncorhynchus mykiss, assembly GCF_057628025.1. NCBI lineage: Eukaryota > Metazoa > Chordata > Actinopteri > Salmoniformes > Salmonidae > Oncorhynchus > Oncorhynchus mykiss. Next base: position 43,187,707 of record NC_143039.1, on the reverse strand, counting down.
AATAATTTGCTGAAAACAAAAATAAATTACATAAAAATAAATCTCTTGTGCCATAAATTGTGCTACTATATTGTACACAAATGAATTGAATAAATTAAAATTAGTCTCTAATTACTCTTATTTTCTCTAACTCACAAACTAATTCTAAAATCTTTAAAGAGAGCAAGGTATTTTGTTTCATTTCAAAAAAGCATAACATTTTATAAAAGCAGAATATTTCAGTCACCTTACATTATTCAGCCTTGCAGGGAGCTTGGTGGTTTTCCTGGCCCTCTGCTAGTGGTGGTGCATCCTGGGACAGTTGATATTGATTGTGCCATTTGCTGAGGAGACAGACTGAGACACATTAGTACCCAGCTCACCCCTGCTGAAAAACACATTAACTGGGAGCCCTGTCTCGTAACCATGGCAAAGCATGCAGGGAGCAGGTAGGGGTATTAGGGGGCAGCGGGTTCAACACACAGTCTCTCTGGGATTGTCTCTCAAGCTCTCTCCCTGTTTTTCTCCAAATCCCACACAGAGGCACGTACAGGGTCATGCACATGCGCACACACACACATACAATTTGTATATATTTTTCTTATTCAGGCTGCTTCCATCACTCATGTTACCACATACCTCTTATCTCCCTTAATCTCCATACATCAATCTTTTTCCTGTCTATGGAGACATGAGAACAAAATATAGAGGTAGCGAAAATAAAGGGGTAGCAAAGTTGTGCGAAAATAACAAAAGTAGTGCTTGATATACTGTATATTTTCACTATGCCATATTATTTTATACAGAAGCTGTAAAAGTTCTCAGCTATACTGTAGTGATCCTCCCTAATGAGCCACCTTGCAATTCCCACCAAGTGGGTTAACCCTATTGGCGTGATGCGTGGGGGGCTTGCTTTTCACGCCAGTGACACCTGTTCGCGACCCACCCACTTAGGGCATTTAAAAGGGTTGAGGGTTCAAATGCTGCTCCTGAGTAGTCCATGGTGGTGGATAGGCATTCACTGAAGGCTGCAGGGGTTACCGTTCAATGGCAGAACCCAGATATGTTAAAGGTACAGAAGGTGGACTTTGTGGCCTTTATAGCTATGGTGATTAATGGCACTGCCAAGGTGGAGAGGAAGTCCTGGAAAATAGACATTGTTGTGGATGCGACGGAATGTTTCCTGGGACTGAAAGACTTCTTGGCAGAGGAGTTGCATGGAGTATTGTCACAAGCCTCTCAGGTGAGAATTAAACATGAATACATTATTTAACCTTTATTTAACTAGGATAGTCAGAAGAAGGGAGATATGGGGATTTGAAGGATAGAAGAAGTGGGTGTTTGGGGGTTTTGGTTTTGTCAATGTGGTTTTTATTGTTTTATTTTGGGTGGATTTGTTTTCCCTATCATGTTTTATTTTTACCTTGTTTTTTTCAACGTCGTCCAGTTGGTGGCGGTAATTCATCTTTTGGTGTTGTAGCATGTCCAGATCATCCAGAAGAAGCCCAAGCGTTTTCCCAGGCTTTCAAAGGAAATCAATCAGAGATATGATGCTATTATGCTTCTTTTTTTTATTTTATAATAATTGCTCAAGGAAATAACTCTCCACAAGGGTCATCAGTGTCTTGTGAAAGAACAGGGGTCATAGACAACATCTTATTTATTTCAGGGAGCGGAAATTAAAAACGTTGTTCCACTTCCCCTTTAGTCGATAGAAAATCAGCTTTCACCCGCCACAACGTCTGGTTGAAATTCAAATCGCTAGCTAGCTAAACAATTACAACAAAGGCCGATTAAACATCTGGCGACTTTCATGACAAACGATATCTGATAGAAGTGTAGACAGCACCAGCTACGCAAGGATTGTACCAATGTGAGGCGTGTGCTATTTTCATTAAACTAGTTTAGCCTGCTTGAGATCCGGGGCTGTCGTAAGTGATCGAGCTAATGCTAGCTTTGTAAAGATAATTAGCTAGCTACGTAGTATGCTACGTAGTTTGCTAGCTTACTTTAAAGTTAATTTACTTCGGTAGCTAGTTCACCCCGGTCGTAGAAGATGAATGTGATGTTACTTCGAACATCTGGTAAAGTTGGCTAACTAGCTACTAGTAACCAAAACAGCCACTGAATCAGGATACTAGCTAGCTAGATTTCAGTGTCGCGTCAATGCATCAACTTTAGTTTACTTATGGAGGAGACTGTCATATCATATTTTGTTTATTGTGCACCTTTCCATATACATAATTGCAACGTGACCTATCACAGAATGAAGAAACTGCAATTAGTAAACAATCTGTTTACAATGTGGATATTACAAGACACGTTAGGCTGGACACATTCCATTTTTAACAATACTTTTTCTGATAAAACTAGTTCATTGCATCCGCCATGGAGCCCAGTTTCATAATATTACAAATATGTCCCAGCTGTCTGCCGTAGTTTTGAAGTAATCACGAAAAAAACAGGCCTTATTTTGGGGCATTTTTCCCGCTCCTAATAGTTCTATTGAGCACCGTGGCACCAACTCGCCTTCCGACCGTTCTACTCACATTGTTCTAAGTCACGCCTCCTGCTTCGCTGTTGTTGGCAATGCCCACGTTGGTAGTTAAAATGTACACCACAACACATTACTCATGGAACTACTTCCGTGTTATGCAGACATACTCACACTTGGCACCATCGAGGTGCGGATGTTTACTTTCTACACAAGTTATTTTTCAGTTTCGTCCTAAGAACAGATTGTAGTGGTAAAATAAAAAGGGATACATAAATGGAATTATAAGCGTCACTCCATTCAGAAGAGACCCTGCGAATGTTCAATTCCATTCATATGCTAGTGTTCCAGCTTAGCTAACGTTCTTTTGCCATGTTTCATCCTTGGGGGAATTTTGACTCATTCTATTGTCCAGCCTAGACATGCTAGCTACACTTTCTCGTACCCATGTATGCCAGTTTTATGAAGGGGTGCGTGCACAAAGAACATTTTGTTTTGTATTGTAACCTTCTCAATATGACCTTTACAGTGGGAAGCCCTAAGTAGGTCACAAGACCTCCTAGGAAGTGAGCTGGAAGGAAAGAAAGGAGCCAGGTTGCAAGAAAACAGATGAAAGAAGGGGCAACAATGTCGGAAGAAGGGGCAACAATGTCGGATGAAGGGGCAACAATGTCGGATGAAGGGGCAACAATGTCGGATGAAGGGGCAACGGCTTCGAAAGAAGGGGCAATGGATGCCACTGGTAGTGAAGAGGAGTCCGATGCCTTGTCTAATGGCAGCCCCATACCACCTAAGAGGGGAAGGGGTAGGCCCAAAGGATCAGGCTCCAAGAAACCTAAGATACTGAGGGTACTAGACAAGCAGCCACGGGGCAGGCCACGTAAAGTGGTTGACCCTAATGCTGTTTCAGCAGAGCGTGGCCGGCCCAAAAAAGTTCAGCAAAAAAAAAAATTGGGTAGGCCGAGGAAGTACCTGTCACCCGAGGAGGAAGAGGAGAGAAAGATACTGAAAAGCCAACCTAGAGTGTGGAAGCCGCTCGGAAGGCCGCGCATCCACCCCCGCAGGGATCCCCCCGCCACACCCACCTCTGCCGAGCCACGGAGAAGAGGCCGTCCACTCAAGGCATCAACAGATAGAGGTGCCAACTTACAGACGAACCCACCTCCAACTTCTAAAGTTTCAAAGCCCCCCGCTAAAGATGATTCCCCGCGAAAGAGTGGCCGCCCCTTAGGCTCCTTCAAAGCCAAGAGAGCAGCAGAGACGGATAGGTCCAACAGTTCACCCTCAGCCAAACAGGGTTGCACTGTTTCTCCAATAGTAAGGCTTTACCGCCGCTCCAACGGTAAAGCAAATGTGTTCGATGAAGCTGCCTTCCAAGCCCAGAGGCAAAAAGGCAAGAGAAAGTCTGTGAACGCTGATTATACAGCGTATGATTCAGAGGAGGAAAATGAAGATACACAGAGAAATGAGGATGAAGTCTTTTCTCTAGTAGAAGATGACAAAGAAGAGGAAATTAAACCACGCGATGGTCATGGCAAGGCTAGTAAACCTGGTAAGGTAGTGGCAGCTATTAAGAAAAAAGAAGTGGTTGTTCCTAAGAGGGGGGGCAGAAAGCCTGGCTCAATCAAAAAGGTTGTAAAGTAAAAGGAACCTGGGCGGAGCAGACTGAACGAGTATCAGTAGCATCTTGTAAGATGTTTTTTTAACATTTTATTATCTCTTACCCAGCTCTTTCTTGCTTTCTCAACTAACCTATGTGTCTGTTTGCTCTTGCTGTTATTTTTTATGGTTTGATGCCTTCGTGGAAACCTTGTGGAAAAGAAAAGTACTTTTTGTACTTCCTTGGTCATCTATAGCTTGAATGATGTGAAGACAATTTCATTGACAGTTGTTAATCTTGTATTATTCTGTTCAGACTTATCCCATTTAGATTTTTTCACTGGTACTGTCATTGATACAGTTTCTAATTCCATACACATCCTATAGTTGATGATATTCTCATTGAGGTTTGTTAATCTTGTATTGGTCTGTGCAGATTTGTCCAAATAAGCTCAAATGGTTTAAATCAATTGAATTAGTTAAGTATTTTGTTTTTTGTTTTTTATCTCTCCGTAAGCTCTGTAGTTTTCGAATTGCTAATGTCTTCTAATTTTATTTGCCTGAATTGCCAAAGCTTTGAATGTAACAACTTCCCCGTCCCAGCTATCTTTGTTTCGATATAGATGTTGTTAGTATCACTATCATGGCACCCTTTTACCTATAAAGTGCACTACTTTTGACCAAAGCCCCATGGACCCTGGTCAAAAGTAATGCACTATAAGGGGAATATGGTGCCATTTGGGACTGTACCATAATCATAGTTGTTTTCTTTCACTTGGTTCATTGCATACTTCACCTTGTGGAGTCAAGACGGTACCTGTAAACTTCCAATCCATCATCCTTAAGATTTCTCTTAGAAGATGTATGGTTATTCACTATTGTGATGGTTTTGTTTGCCAGTATCATCCTTGTAATTCACTCAACATCACTCCTCACAGTTCTTTTTAAGACTTTTTATGTCAGCTCTTTTTACTTGTTTTTTATCACTTGGCTTTCATCTGAAGTGGATGGCTTGGTTTCACAGACTCTGGGTGATGTTGTGTGTAAATGTTCAGATTGTATGTTAAACATGTCTTCATCTAGTCTGGTATTTGTTTATTTAATTAAGTATGTGCTGGACCATGATATCAACAGTTCATATTGCATTACAACTTCGTAAATTCTGTAATATAAAAATAGTAATTGAGGTACACAACAGAATCTATAATTTGTATGAATTCATGTTCCTGTGACCAAAGCTTGTTAGTTTCATGTTTTCAACTTGGTCTCTCAACTTGGTCTGTTGCTTGGATTAATACAATGTTCTTCAAGATGCAGTTAGAACTATAGAGATACATACCGTAAGTTTTACCTATGTATTTATCTCTGTGATCAGAAACAGGTCTGTGAAACCTCCCCAACGTTCATTTGAGGGTAATGTGAATTTCTGTTTTTTTAGAGAGAGCAAATATTTAGAAAGTTTCATGTAATAAAGTGAAATGTCAAACTTTGTTTTTGATGTTTTTTTAATCTCAATAAAACCTCAAATATGACTTGCTTTGTCTTTATTTTGTATTATTGTAAAGCTTAAAAGCAGAATGTGGTGAATAAATGGAAGATTTGATAGAAACATTTATTCCTGGCTGGTCAGGATCAAAAAGTCAGTGGTGGAATGTTCACACCGTTTATTGGACCGAGCTCAATCCATAAGTAATACTGACGTCTGCAGAGTCTGACTCTCAGCCGAGTTCCCCGACTCTACCCAGCGTTTATTGACAAGATTATTCCCGTCATTCTTAGTTTAGCTAAATGGTATAGTCGTTGTGCATTCTCAATGGACATTTGGGTCTTTTCGTAAATTCGCTCTGGCTATCTACAGTACTCTGATTTCAGAGCACTCTCCTCTGAGTGTAATGAATTTATGAGCGCTCAACCCCCATTGAATATGGCTGGTGTCAGTAAACTTCAGCAAAAGAGCGTAATTTACAGTCACAGTTACAGTCACCAACGCTCTGGAAAACTGCCTAACCAGCTCTGCTAGGGTGAGTAAAATGGTCAGTGGTCTCATTTGTGTCTGGAAGTAGCTAGCAAGCTAGCCAACGTTAGCTTGGGTGCTTGACTGCCAGAAGATCAGAAAGCCAAAGGCTGGAGTGTCCAGTGTGCGCTCCGAGAATGAAAGCTCTGAATTTACAAACAGACAATCTGACTACACTCTGAATTTACAAGCGCACTCTGGCACTCCAGATTGAATTTAAGAACACACCCAAAGTTGTAAAATGTTTAGCTAGTCATTTGTTATGCTAACTAGCTAGCAAGAGGTTGCATAGCAACAGCATCAACTTCCGGTAGACAAGTGAAGAGACAGTACGCTCAACTGAAAGCATACTGTTCGTGTACAGTATACTAAAATTAACTATGTAGTATATACTCATTAAGTGTGCAGTATACGTATGTTAGTATGGGTATTCGCACGCAGCTCTGGTTGCCTCTGCCAGGAGGCTGAAACTTGGCTGCAAGTGGCTCTTCCAGCAAGACACTAACCCCAAGAACACATAATCTACAAATAAATGATTAATTGACCACAAAACCAATACTTTGCAATGGCCATCTCAGTCTCTTGACTTGAACCCCATTGAAAACCTGTGGTTTGAATTGAAGAGGGCAGTCCATATTCACAGACAAAGGATATCAAGGATCTGGAAAGATTCTGAATGGAGGAATGGTCTAAGATCCCTCCCGATGTGTTCTCCAATCTCATAAAACATTTTAGAAAAAGGCTCAGTGTCATTATCCTCGCAAGGTGAGGTATTGAAAACAGGGATGACAATTTTGACCCCTATCTTTAAAAATATATATATTACTTGTTAAACAAAATGTATTTCTCTGAACAATAAAATAACAATTTTCCAATGTTTTTTAGCATACAATAGCTCAGTATTTTTAAATTTTATTTTATAGTCTTTTTTTGCTCATCTTTATCAAGTGTGCCAATAATTTTGGACCTAACGGTACGTATCAAAATAATTTGCTGAAAACAAAAATAAATTACATAAAAATAAATCTCTTGTGCCATAAATTGTGCTACTATATTGTACACAAATGAATTGAATAAATTAAAATTAGTCTCTAATTACTCTTATTTTCTCTAACTCACAAACTAATTCTAAAATCTTTAAAGAGAGCAAGGTATTTTGTTTCATTTCAAAAAAGCATAACATTTTATAAAAGCAGAATATTTCAGTCACCTTACATTATTCAGCCTTGCAGGGAGCTTGGTGGTTTTCCTGGCCCTCTGCTAGTGGTGGTGCATCCTGGGACAGTTGATATTGATTGTGCCATTTGCTGAGGAGACAGACTGAGACACATTAGTACCCAGCTCACCCCTGCTGAAAAACACATTAACTGGGAGCCCTGTCTCGTAACCATGGCAAAGCATGCAGGGAGCAGGTAGGGGTATTAGGGGGCAGCGGGTTCAACACACAGTCTCTCTGGGATTGTCTCTCAAGCTCTCTCCCTGTTTTTCTCCAAATCCCACACAGAGGCACGTACAGGGTCATGCACATGCGCACACACACACATACAATTTGTATATATTTTTCTTATTCAGGCTGCTTCCATCACTCATGTTACCACATACCTCTTATCTCCCTTAATCTCCATACATCAATCTTTTTCCTGTCTATGGAGACATGAGAACAAAATATAGAGGTAGCGAAAATAAAGGGGTAGCAAAGTTGTGCGAAAATAACAAAAGTAGTGCTTGATATACTGTATATTTTCACTATGCCATATTATTTTATACAGAAGCTGTAAAAGTTCTCAGCTATACTGTAGTGATCCTCCCTAATGAGCCACCTTGCAATTCCCACCAAGTGGGTTAACCCTATTGGCGTGATGCGTGGGGGGCTTGCTTTTCACGCCAGTGACACCTGTTCGCGACCCACCCACTTAGGGCATTTAAAAGGGTTGAGGGTTCAAATGCTGCTCCTGAGTAGTCCATGGTGGTGGATAGGCATTCACTGAAGGCTGCAGGGGTTACCGTTCAATGGCAGAACCCAGATATGTTAAAGGTACAGAAGGTGGACTTTGTGGCCTTTATAGCTATGGTGATTAATGGCACTGCCAAGGTGGAGAGGAAGTCCTGGAAAATAGACATTGTTGTGGATGCGACGGAATGTTTCCTGGGACTGAAAGACTTCTTGGCAGAGGAGTTGCATGGAGTATTGTCACAAGCCTCTCAGGTGAGAATTAAACATGAATACATTATTTAACCTTTATTTAACTAGGATAGTCAGAAGAAGGGAGATATGGGGATTTGAAGGATAGAAGAAGTGGGTGTTTGGGGGTTTTGGTTTTGTCAATGTGGTTTTTATTGTTTTATTTTGGGTGGATTTGTTTTCCCTATCATGTTTTATTTTTACCTTGTTTTTTTCAACGTCGTCCAGTTGGTGGCGGTAATTCATCTTTTGGTGTTGTAGCATGTCCAGATCATCCAGAAGAAGCCCAAGCGTTTTCCCAGGCTTTCAAAGGAAATCAATCAGAGATATGATGCTATTATGCTTCTTTTTTTTATTTTATAATAATTGCTCAAGGAAATAACTCTCCACAAGGGTCATCAGTGTCTTGTGAAAGAACAGGGGTCATAGACAACATCTTATTTATTTCAGGGAGCGGAAATTAAAAACGTTGTTCCACTTCCCCTTTAGTCGATAGAAAATCAGCTTTCACCCGCCACAACGTCTGGTTGAAATTCAAATCGCTAGCTAGCTAAACAATTACAACAAAGGCCGATTAAACATCTGGCGACTTTCATGACAAACGATATCTGATAGAAGTGTAGACAGCACCAGCTACGCAAGGATTGTACCAATGTGAGGCGTGTGCTATTTTCATTAAACTAGTTTAGCCTGCTTGAGATCCGGGGCTGTCGTAAGTGATCGAGCTAATGCTAGCTTTGTAAAGATAATTAGCTAGCTACGTAGTATGCTACGTAGTTTGCTAGCTTACTTTAAAGTTAATTTACTTCGGTAGCTAGTTCACCCCGGTCGTAGAAGATGAATGTGATGTTACTTCGAACATCTGGTAAAGTTGGCTAACTAGCTACTAGTAACCAAAACAGTCACTGAATCAGGATACTAGCTAGCTAGATTTCAGTGTCGCGTCAATGCATCAACTTTAGTTTACTTATGGAGGAGACTGTCATATCATATTTTGTTTATTGTGCACCTTTCCATATACATAATTGCAACGTGACCTATCACAAAATGAAGAAACTGCAATTAGTAAACAATCTGTTTACAATGTGCATATTACAAGACACGTTAGGCTGGACACATTACATTTTTAACAATACTTTTTCTGATAAAACTAGTTCATTGCATCCGCCATGGAGCCCAGTTTCATAATATTACAAATATGTCCCAGCTGTCTGCCGTAGTTTTGAAGTAATCACGAAAAAAACAGGCCTTATTTTGGAGCATTTTTCCCGCTCCTAATAGTTCTATTGAGCACCGTGGCACCAACTCGCCTTCCGACCGTTCTACTCACATTGTTCTAAGTCACGCCTCCTGCTTCGCTGTTGTTGGCAATGCCCACGTTGGTAGTTAAAATGTACACCACAACACATTACTCATGGAACTACTTCCGTGTTATGCAGACATACTCACACTTGGCACCATCGAGGTGCGGATGTTTACTTTCTACACAAGTTATTTTTCAGTTTCGTCCTAAGAACAGATTGTAGTGGTAAAATAAAAAGGGATACATAAATGGAATTATAAGCGTCACTCCATTCAGAAGAGACCCTGCGAATGTTCAATTCCATTCATATGCTAGTGTTCCAGCTTAGCTAACGTTCTTTTGCCATGTTTCATCCTTGGGGGAATTTTGACTCATTCTATTGTCCAGCCTAGACATGCTAGCTACACTTTCTCGTACCCATGTATGCCAGTTTTATGAAGGGGTGCGTGCACAAAGAACATTTTGTTTTGTATTTTAACCTTCTCAATATGACCTTTACAGTGGGAAGCCCTAAGTAGTTCACAAGACCTCCTAGGAAGTGAGCTGGAAGGAAAGAAAGGAGCCAGGTTGCAAGAAAACAGATGAAAGAAGGGGCAACAATGTCGGATGAAGGGGCAACAATGTCGGATGAAGGGGCAACAATGTCGGATGAAGGGGCAACGGCGTCGGAAGAAGGGGAAGGGGCAACTGCGTCGGAAGAAGGGGCAACGGCTTCGGATGAAGGGGCAATGGCGTCGAAAGAAGGGGCAATGGATGCCACTGGTAGTGAAGAGGAGTCCGATGCCTTGTCTAATGGCAGCCCCATACCACCTAAGAGGGGAAGGGGTAGGCCCAAAGGATCAGGCTCCAAGAAACCTAAGATACTGAGGGTACTAGACAAGCAGCCACGGGGCAGGCCACGTAAAGTGGTTGACCCTAATGCTGTTTCAGCAGAGCGTGGCCGGCCCAAAAAAGTTCAGCAAAAAAAAAAATTGGGTAGGCCGAGGAAGTACCTGTCACCCGAGGAGGAAGAGGAGAGAAAGATACTGAAAAGCCAACCTAGAGTGTGGAAGCCGCTCGGAAGGCCGCGCATCCATCCCCGCAGGGATCCCCCCGCCACACCCACCTCTGCCGAGCCACGGAGAAGAGGCCGTCCACTCAAGGCATCAACAGATAGAGGTGCCAACTTACAGACGAACCCACCTCCAACTTCTAAAGTTTCAAAGCCCCCCGCTAAAGATGATTCCCCGCGAAAGAGTGGCCGCCCCTTAGGCTCCTTCAAAGCCAAGAGAGCAGCAGAGACGGATAGGTCCAACAGTTCACCCTCAGCCAAACAGGGTTGCACTGTTTCTCCAATAGTAAGGCTTTACCGCCGCTCCAACGGTAAAGCAAATGTGTTCGATGAAGCTGCCTTCCAAGCCCAGAGGCAAAAAGGCAAGAGAAAGTCTGAACGCTGATTATACAGCGTATGATTCAGAGGAGGAAAATGAAGATACACAGAGAAATGAGGATGAAGTCTTTTCTCTAGTAGAAGATGACAAAGAAGAGGAAATTAAACCACGCGATGGTCATGGCAAGGCTAGTAAACCTGGTAAGGTAGTGGCAGCTATTAAGAAAAAATAAGTGGTTGTTCCTAAGAGGGGGGGCAGAAAGCCTGGCTCAATCAAAAAGGTTGTAAAGTAAAAGGAACCTGGGCGGAGCAGACTGAACGAGTATCAGTAGCATCTTGTAAGATATTTTTTTAACATTTTATTATCTCTTACCCAGCTCTTTCTTGCTTTCTCAACTAACCTATGTGTCTGTTTGCTCTTGCTGTTATTTTTTATGGTTTGATGCCTTCGTGGAAACCTTGTGGAAAAGAAAAGTACTTTTTGTACTTCCTTGGTCATCTATAGCTTGAATGATGTGAAGACAATTTCATTGACAGTTGTTAATCTTGTATTATTCTGTTCAGACTTATCCCATTTAGATTTTTTCACTGGTACTGTCATTGATACAGTTTCTAATTCCATACACATCCTATAGTTGATGATATTCTCATTGAGGTTTGTTAATCTTGTATTGGTCTGTGCAGATTTGTCCAAATAAGCTCAAATGGTTTAAATCAATTGAATTAGTTAAGTATTTTGTTTTTTGTTTTTTATCTCTCCGTAAGCTCTGTAGTTTTCGAATTGCTAATGTCTTCTAATTTTATTTGCCTGAATTGCCAAAGCTTTGAATGTAACAACTTCCCCGTCCCAGCTATCTTTGTTTCGATATAGATGTTGTTAGTATCACTATCATGGCACCCTTTTACCTATAAAGTGCACTACTTTTGACCAAAGCCCCATGGACCCTGGTCAAAAGTAATGCACTATAAGGGGAATATGGTGCCATTTGGGACTGTACCATAATCATAGTTGTTTTCTTTCACTTGGTTCATTGCATACTTCACCTTGTGGAGTCAAGACGGTACCTGTAAACTTCCAATCCATCATCCTTAAGATTTCTCTTAGAAGATGTATGGTTATTCACTATTGTGATGGTTTTGTTTGCCAGTATCATCCTTGTAATTCACTCAACATCACTCCTCACAGTTCTTTTTAAGACTTTTTATGTCAGCTCTTTTTACTTGTTTTTTATCACTTGGCTTTCATCTGAAGTGGATGGCTTGGTTTCACAGACTCTGGGTGATGTTGTGTGTAAATGTTCAGATTGTATGTTAAACATGTCTTCATCTAGTCTGGTATTTGTTTATTTAATTAAGTATGTGCTGGACCATGATATCAACAGTTCATATTGCATTACAACTTCGTAAATTCTGTAATATAAAAATAGTAATTGAGGTACACAACAGAATCTATCATTTGTATGAATTCATGTTCCTGTGACCAAAGCTTGTTAGTTTCATGTTTTCAACTTGGTCTCTCAACTTGGTCTGTTGCTTGGATTAATACAATGTTCTTCAAGATGCAGTTAGAACTATAGAGATACATACCGTAAGTTTTACCTATGTATTTATCTCTGTGATCAGAAACAGGTCTGTGAAACCTCCCCAACGTTCATTTGAGGGTAATGTGAATTTCTGTTTTTTTAGAGAGAGCAAATATTTAGAAAGTTTCATGTAATAAAGTGAAATGTCAAACTTTGTTTTTGATGTTTTTTTAATCTCAATAAAACCTCATATGACTTGCTTTGTCTTTATTTTGTATTATTGTAAAGCTTAAAAGCAGAATGTGGTGAATAAATGGAAGATTTGATAGAAACATTTATTCCTGGCTGGTCAGGATCAAAAAGTCAGTGGTGGAATGTTCACACCGTTTATTGGACCGAGCTCAATCCATAAGTAATACTGACGTCTGCAGAGTCTGACTCTCAGCCGAGTTCCCCGACTCTACCCAGCGTTTATTGACAAGATTATTCCCGTCATTCTTAGTTTAGCTAAATGGTATAGTCGTTGTGCATTCTCAATGGACATTTGGGTCTTTTCGTAAATTCGCTCTGGCTATCTACAGTACTCTGATTTCAGAGCACTCTCCTCTGAGTGTAATGAATTTATGAGCGCTCAACCCCCATTGAATATGGCTGGTGTCAGTAAACTTCAGCAAAAGAGCGTAATTTACAGTCACAGTTACAGTCACCAACGCTCTGGAAAACTGCCTAACCAGCTCTGCTAGGGTGAGTAAAATGGTCAGTGGTCTCATTTGTGTCTGGAAGTAGCTAGCAAGCTAGCCAACGTTAGCTTGGGTGCTTGACTGCCAGAAGATCAGAAAGCCAAAGGCTGGAGTGTCCAGTGTGCGCTCCGAGAATGAAAGCTCTGCATTTACAAACAGACAATCTGACTACACTCTGAATTTACAAGCGCACTCTGGCACTCCAGATTGAATTTAAGAACACACCCAAAGTTGTAAAATGTTTAGCTAGTCATTTGTTATGCTAACTAGCTAGCAAGAGGTTGCATAGCAACAGCATCAACTTCCGGTAGACAAGTGAAGAGACAGTACGCTCAACTGAAAGCATACTGTTCGTGTACAGTATACTAAACTTAACTATGTAGTATATACTCATTAAGTGTGCAGTATACGTATGTTAGTATGGGTATTCGCACGCAGCTCTGGTTGCCTCTGCCAGGAGGCTGAAACTTGGCTGCAAGTGGCTCTTCCAGCAAGACACTAACCCCAAGAACACATAATCTACAAATAAATGATTAATTGACCACAAAACCAATACTTTGCAATGGCCATCTCAGTCTCTTGACTTGAACCCCATTGAAAACCTGTGGTTTGAATTGAAGAGGGCAATCCATATTCACAGACAAAGGATATCAAGGATCTGGAAAGATTCTGAATGGAGGAATGGTCTAAGATCCCTCCCGATGTGTTCTCCAATCTCATAAAACATTTTAGAAAAAGGCTCAGTGTCATTATCCTCGCAAGGTGAGGTATTGAAAACAGGGATGACAATAATTTTGACCCCTATCTTTAAAAATATATATATTACTTGTTAAACAAAATGTATTTCTCTGAACAATAAAATAACATTTTTCCAATGTTTTTTAGCATACAATAGCTCAGTATTTTTAAATTTTATTTTATAGTCTTTTTTTGCTCATCTTTATCAAGTGTGCCAATAATTTTGGACCTGACGGTACGTATCAAAATAATTTGCTGAAAACAAAAATAAATTACATAAAAATAAATCTCTTGTGCCATAAATTGTGCTACTATATTGTACACAAATGAATTGAATAAATTAAAATTAGTCTCTAATTACTCTTATTTTCTCTAACTCACAAACTAATTCTAAAATCTTTAAAGAGAGCAAGGTATTTTGTTTCATTTCAAAAAAGCATAACATTTTATAAAAGCAGAATATTTCAGTCACCTTACATTATTCAGCCTTGCAGGGAGCTTGGTGGTTTTCCTGGCCCTCTGCTAGTGGTGGTGCATCCTGGGACAGTTGATATTGATTGTGCCATTTGCTGAGGAGACAGACTGAGACACATTAGTACCCAGCTCACCCCTGCTGAAAAACACATTAACTGGGAGCCCTGTCTCGTAACTGTCCCTGTCTCGTATTAGGGGGCAGCGGGTTCAACACACAGTCTCTCTGGGATTGTCTCTCAAGCTCTCTCCCTGTTTTTCTCCAAATCCCACACAGAGGCACGTACAGGGTCATGCACATGCGCACACACACACATACAATTTGTATATATTTTTCTTATTCAGGCTGCTTCCATCACTCATGTTACCACATACCTCTTATCTCCCTTAATCTCCATACATCAATGTTTTTCCTGTCTATGGAGACATGAGAACAAAATATAGAGGTAGCGAAAATAAAGGGGTAGCAAATCAAGTTGTGCGAAAATAACAAAAGTAGTGCTTGATATACTGTATATTTTCACTATGCCATATTATTTTATACAGAAGCTGTAAAAGTTCTCAGCTATACTGTAGTGATCCTCCCTAATGAGCCACCTTGCAATTCCCACCAAGTGGGTTAACCCTATTGGCGTGATGCGTGGGGGGCTTGCTTTTCACGCCAGTGACACCTGTTCGCGACCCACCCACTTAGGGCATTTAAAAGGGTTGAGGGTTCAAATGCTGCTCCTGAGTAGTCCATGGTGGTGGATAGGCATTCACTGAAGGCTGCAGGGGTTACCGTTCAATGGCAGAACCCAGATATGTTAAAGGTACAGAAGGTGGACTTTGTGGCCTTTATAGCTATGGTGATTAATGGCACTGCCAAGGTGGAGAGGAAGTCCTGGAAAATAGACATTGTTGTGGATGCGACGGAATGTTTCCTGGGACTGAAAGACTTCTTGGCAGAGGAGTTGCATGGAGTATTGTCACAAGCCTCTCAGGTGAGAATTAAACATGAATACATTATTTAACCTTTATTTAACTAGGATAGTCAGAAGAAGGGAGATATGGGGATTTGAAGGATAGAAGAAGTGGGTGTTTGGGGGTTTTGGTTTTGTCAATGTGGTTTTTATTGTTTTATTTTGGGTGGATTTGTTTTCCCTATCATGTTTTATTTTTACCTTGTTTTTTTCAACGTCGTCCAGTTGGTGGCGGTAATTCATCTTTTGGTGTTGTAGCATGTCCAGATCATCCAGAAGAAGCCCAAGCGTTTTCCCAGGCTTTCAAAGGAAATCAATCAGAGATATGATGCTATTATGCTTCTTTTTTTTATTTTATAATAATTGCTCAAGGAAATAACTCTCCACAAGTGTCATCAGTGTCTTGTGAAAGAACAGGGGTCATAGACAACATCTTATTTATTTCAGGGAGCGGAAATTAAAAACGTTGTTCCACTTCCCCTTTAGTCGATAGAAAATCAGCTTTCACCCGCCACAACGTCTGGTTGAAATTCAAATCGCTAGCTAGCTAAACAATTACAACAAAGGCCGATTAAACATCTGGCGACTTTCATGACAAACGATATCTGATAGAAGTGTAGACAGCACCAGCTACGCAAGGATTGTACCAAGGTGAGGCGTGTGCTATTTTCATTAAACTAGTTTAGCCTGCTTGAGATCCGGGGCTGTCGTAAGCGATCGAGCTAATGCTAGCTTTGTAAAGATAATTAGCTAGCTACGTAGTAGTATGCTACGTAGTTATGCTACGTAGTTTGCTAGCTTACTTTAAAGTTAATTTACTTCGGTAGCTAGTTCACCCTGGTCGTAGAAGATGAATGTGATGTTACTTCGAACATCTGGTAAAGTTGGCTAACTAGCTACTAGTAACCAAAACAGTCACTGAATCAGGATACTAGCTAGCTAGATTTCAGTGTCGCGTCAATGCATCAACTTTAGTTTACTTATGGAGGAGACTGTCATATCATATTTTGTTTATTGTGCACCTTTCCATATACATAATTGCGACGTGACCTATCACAAAATGAAGAAACTGCAATTAGTAAACAATCTATGTTTACAATGTGCATATTACAAGACACGTTAGGCTGGACACATTACATTTTTAACAATACTTTTTCTGATAAAACTAGTTCATTGCATCCGCCATGGAGCCCAGTTTCATAATATTACAAATATGTCCCAGCTGTCTGCCGTAGTTTTGAAGTAATCACGAAAAAACAGGCCTTATTTTGGGGCATTTTTCCCGCTCCTAATAGTTATATTGAGCACCGTGGCACCAACTCGCCTTCCGACCGTTCTACTCACATTGTTCTAAGTTACGCCTCCTGCTTCGCTGTTGTTGGCAATGCCCACGTTGGTAGTTAAAATGTACACCACAACACATTACTCATGGAACTACTTCCGTGTTATGCAGACATACTCACACTTGGCACCATCGAGGTGCGGATGTTTACTTTCTACACAAGTTATTTTTCAGTTTCGTCCTAAGAACAGATTGTAGTGGTAAAATAAAAAGGGATACATAAATGGAATTATAAGCGTCACTCCATTCAGAAGAGACCCTGCGAATGTTCAATTCCATTCATATGCTAGTGTTCCAGCTTAGCTAACGTTCTTTTGCCATGTTTCATCCTTGGGGGAATTTTGACTCATTCTATTGTCCAGCCTAGACATGCTAGCTACACTTTCTCGTACCCATGTATGCCAGTTTTATGAAGGGGTGCGTGCACAAAGAACATTTTGTTTTGTATTGTAACCTTCTCAATATGACCTTTACAGTGGGAAGCCCTAAGTAGTTCACAAGACCTCCTAGGAAGTGAGCTGGAAGGAAAGAAAGGAGCCAGGTTGCAAGAAAACAGATGAAAGAAGGGGCAACAATGTCGGAAGAAGGGGCAACAATGTCGGAAGAAGGGGCAACAATGTCGGATGAAGGGGCAACAATGTTGGATGAAGGGGCAACAATGTCGGATGAAGGGGCAACGGCGTCGGAAGAAGGGGAAGGGGCAACGGCGTCGGAAGAAGGGGAAGGGGCAACTGTGTCGGAAGAAGGGGCAACGGCTTCGGAAGAAGGGGCAATGGCGTCGAAAGAAGGGGCAATGGATGCCACTGGTAGTGAAGAGGAGTCCGATGCCTTGTCTAATGGCAGCCCCATACCACCTAAGAGGGGAAGGGGTAGGCCCAAAGGATCAGGCTCCAAGAAACCTAAGATACTGAGGGTACTAGACAAGCAGCCACGGGGCAGGCCACGTAAAGTGGTTGACCCTAATGCTGTTTCAGCAGAGCGTGGCCGGCCCAAAAAAGTTCAGCAAAAAAAAAAATTGGGTAGGCCGAGGAAGTACCTGTCACCCGAGGAGGAAGAGGAGAGAAAGATACTGAAAAGCCAACCTAGAGTGTGGAAGCCGCTCGGAAGGCCGCGCATCCATCCCCGCAGGGATCCCCCCGCCACACCCACCTCTGCCGAGCCACGGAGAAGAGGCCGTCCACTCAAGGCATCAACAGATAGAGGTGCCAACTTACAGACGAACCCACCTCCAACTTCTAAAGTTTCAAAGCCCCCCGCTAAAGATGATTCCCCGCGAAAGAGTGGCCGCCCCTTAGGCTCCTTCAAAGCCAAGAGAGCAGCAGAGACGGATAGGTCCAACAGTTCACCCTCAGCCAAACAGGGTTGCACTGTTTCTCCAATAGTAAGGCTTTACCGCTGCTCCAACGGTAAAGCAAATGTGTTCGATGAAGCTGCCTTCCAAGCCCAGAGGCAAAAAGGCAAGAGAAAGTCTGTGAACGCTGATTATACAGCGTATGATTCAGAGGAGGAAAATGAAGATACACAGAGAAATGAGGATGAAGTCTTTTCTCTAGTAGAAGATGACAAAGAAGAGGAAATTAAACCACGCGATGGTCATGGCAAGGCTAGTAAACCTGGTAAGGTAGTGGCAGCTATTAAGAAAAAAGAAGTGGTTGTTCCTAAGAGGGGGGGCAGAAAGCCTGGCTCAATCAAAAAGGTTGTAAAGTAAAAGGAACCTGGGCGGAGCAGACTGAACGAGTATCAGTAGCATCTTGTAAGATGTTTTTTTAACATTTTATTATCTCTTACCCAGCTCTTTCTTGCTTTCTCAACTAACCTATGTGTCTGTTTGCTCTTGCTGTTATTTTTTATGGTTTGATGCCTTCGTGGAAACCTTGTGGAAAAGAAAAGTACTTTTTGTACTTCCTTGGTCATCTATAGCTTGAATGATGTGAAGACAATTTCATTGACAGTTGTTAATCTTGTATTATTCTGTTCAGACTTATCCCATTTAGATTTTTTCACTGGTACTGTCATTGATACAGTTTCTAATTCCATACACATCCTATAGTTGATGATATTCTCATTGAGGTTTGTTAATCTTGTATTGGTCTGTGCAGATTTGTCCAAATAAGCTCAAATGGTTTAAATCAATTGAATTAGTTAAGTATTTTGTTTTTTGTTTTTTATCTCTCCGTAAGCTCTGTAGTTTTCAAATTGCTAATGTCTTCTAATTTTATTTGCCTGAATTGCCAAAGCTTTGAATGTAACAACTTCCCCGTCCCAGCTATCTTTGTTTCGATATAGATGTTGTTAGTATCACTATCATGGCACCCTTTTACCTATAAAGTGCACTACTTTTGACCAAAGCCCCATGGACCCTGGTCAAAAGTAATGCACTATAAGGGGAATATGGTGCCATTTGGGACTGTACCATAATCATAGTTGTTTTCTTTCACTTGGTTCATTGCATACTTCACCTTGTGGAGTCAAGACGGTACCTGTAAACTTCCAATCCATCATCCTTAAGATTTCTCTTAGAAGATGTATGGTTATTCACTATTGTGATGGTTTTGTTTGCCAGTATCATCCTTGTAATTCACTCAACATCACTCCTCACAGTTCTTTTTAAGACTTTTTATGTCAGCTCTTTTTACTTGTTTTTTATCACTTGGCTTTCATCTGAAGTGGATGGCTTGGTTTCACAGACTCTGGGTGATGTTGTGTGTAAATGTTCAGATTGTATGTTAAACATGTCTTCATCTAGTCTGGTATTTGTTTATTTAATTAAGTATGTGCTGGACCATGATATCAACAGTTCATATTGCATTACAACATCGTAAATTCTGTAATATAAAAATAGTAATTGAGGTACACAACAGAATCTATCATTTGTATGAATTCATGTTCCTGTGACCAAAGCTTGTTAGTTTCATGTTTTCAACTTGGTCTCTCAACTTGGTCTGTTGCTTGGATTAATACAATGTTCTTCAAGATGCAGTTAGAACTATAGAGATACATACCGTAAGTTTTACCTATGTATTTATCTCTGTGATCAGAAACAGGTCTGTGAAACCTCCCCAACGTTCATTTGAGGGTAATGTGAATTTCTGTTTTTTTAGAGAGAGCAAATATTTAGAAAGCTTCATGTAATAAAGTGAAATGTCAAACTTTGTTTTTGATGTTTTTTTAATCTCAATAAAACCTCAAATATGACTTAATTTGTCTTTTATTTTGTATTATTGTAAAGCTTAAAAGCAGAATGTGGTGAATAAATGGAAGATTTGATAGAAACATTTATTCCTGGCTGGTCAGGATCAAAAAGTCAGTGGTGGAATGTTCACACCGTTTATTGGACCGAGCTCAATCCATAAGTAATACTGACGTCTGCAGAGTCTGACTCTCAGCCGAGTTCCCCGACTCTACCCAGCGTTTATTGACAAGATTATTCCCGTCATTCTTAGTTTAGCTAAATGGTATAGTCGTTGTGCATTCTCAATGGACATTTGGGTCTTTTCGTAAATTCGCTCTGGCTATCTACAGTACTCTGATTTCAGAGCACTCTCCTCTGAGTGTAATGAATTTATGAGCGCTCAACCCCCATTGAATATGGCTGGTGTCAGTAAACTTCAGCAAAAGAGCGTAATTTACAGTCACAGTTACAGTCACCAACGCTCTGGAAAACTGCCTAACCAGCTCTGCTAGGGTGAGTAAAATGGTCAGTGGTCTCATTTGTGTCTGGAAGTAGCTAGCAAGCTAGCCAACGTTAGCTTGGGTGCTTGACTGCCAGAAGATCAGAAAGCCAAAGGCTGGAGTGTCCAGTGTGCGCTCCGAGAATGAAAGCTCTGAATTTACAAACAGACAATCTGACTACACTCTGAATTTACAAGCGCACTCTGGCACTCCAGATTGAATTTAAGAACACACCCAAAGTTGTAAAATGTTTAGCTAGTCATTTGTTATGCTAACTAGCTAGCAAGAGGTTGCATAGCAACAGCATCAACTTCCGGTAGACAAGTGAAGAGACAGTACGCTCAACTGAAAGCATACTGTTCGTGTACAGTATACTAAACTTAACTATGTAGTATATACTCATTAAGTGTGCAGTATACGTATGTTAGTATGGGTATTCGCATGCAGCTCTGGTTGCCTCTGCCAGGAGGCTGAAACTTGGCTGCAAGTGGCTCTTCCAGCAATACACTAACCCCAAGAACACATAATCTACAAATAAATGATTAATTGACCACAAAACCAATACTTTGCAATGGCCATCTCAGTCTCTTGACTTGAACCCCATTGAAAACCTGTGGTTTGAATTGAAGAGGGCAGTCCATATTCACAGACAAAGGATATCAAGGATCTGGAAAGATTCTGAATGGAGGAATGGTCTAAGATCCCTCCCGATGTGTTCTCCAATCTCATAAAACATTTTAGAAAAAGGCTCAGTGTCATTATCCTCGCAAGGTGAGGTATTGAAAACAGGGATGACAATAATTTTGACCCCTATCTTTAAAAATATATATATTACTTGTTAAACAAAATGTATTTCTCTGAACAATAAAATAACAATTTTCCAATGTTTTTTAGCATACAATAGCTCAGTATTTTTAAATTTTATTTTATAGTCTTTTTTTGCTCATCTTTATCAAGTGTGCCAATAATTTTGGACCTGACGGTACGTATCAAAATCATTTGCTGAAAACAAAAATAAATTACATAAAAATAAATCTCTTGTGCCATAAATTGTGCTACTATATTGTACACAAATGAATTGAATAAATTAAAATTAGTCTCGAATTACTCTTATTTTCTCTAACTCACAAACTAATTCTAAAATCTTTAAAGAGAGCAAGGTATTTTGTTTCATTTCAAAAAAGCATAACATTTTATAAAAGCAGAATATTTCAGTCACCTTACATTATTCAGCCTTGCAGGGAGCTTGGTGGTTTTCCTGGCCCTCTGCTAGTGGTGGTGCATCCTGGGACAGTTGATATTGATTGTGCCATTTGCTGAGGAGACAGACCGAGACACATTAGTACCCAGCTCACCCCTGCTGAAAAACACATTAACTGCCTGCATTGGGAGCCCTGTCTCGTAACCATGGCAAAGCATGCAGGGAGCAGGTAGGGGTATTAGGGGGCAGCGGGTTCAACACACAGTCTCTCTGGGATTGTCTCTCAAGCTCTCTCCCTGTTTTTCTCCAAATCCCACACAGAGGCACGTACAGGGTCAGGCGCATGCGCACACACACACATACAATTTGTATATATTTTTCTTATTCAGGCTGCTTCCATCACTCATATGTTACCATATACCTCTTATCTCCCTTAATCTCCTTACATCAATCTTTTTCCTGTCTATGGAGACATGAGAACAAAATATAGAAGTAGGGAAAATAAAGGGGTAGCAAATCAAGTTGTGTGAAAATAACAAAAGTAGTGCTTGATATACTGTATATTTTCATTATTTCTACAGTTATAGATCTATGCCATATTATTTTATACAGAAGCTGTAAAAGTTATCATCTATACTGTAGTGATCCTCCTCCCTAATGAGCCAACTTGCAATTCCCACCAAGTGGGTTAACCCTATTGGCGTGATGCGTAGGGGGCTTGCTTTTCACGCCAGTCACACCCGTTCACGGCCCACTCCCTCCATTCGCTACACTGGTGTCAGAAATGGGATGGTGGACATGAGGCCATCGAAACGCACGGCCGGACGTGTGAGGGGACTGAGGTGGTCAAAGCACGGGACAAGCCTTCCCAACAAGGGTGAAAGAGAATGAAGTGACCGATGTTAGGGCATTTAAAAGGGTTGAGGGTTCAAATGCTGCTCCTGAATAGTCCATGGTGGTGGATAGGCATTCACTGAAGGCTGCAGGGGTTACCGTTCAACGGCAGAACCCAGATATGTTAAAGGTACAGAAGGTGGACTTTGTGGCCTTTATAGCTATGGTGATTAATTGCACTGCCAAGGTGGAGAGGAAGTCCTGGAAAATAGACATCGTTGTGGATGCGGCGGAATGTTTCCTGGGCCTGAAAGACTTCTTGGCAGAGGAGTTGCATGGAGTATTGTCACAAGCCTCTCAGGTCATAGAGCCTGAGAATTAAACATGAATACATTATTTAACCTTTATTTAACTAGGCTAGTCAGAAGAAGGGAGATATGGGGATTTGAAGGATAGAAGAAGTGGGTGTTTGGGGGTTTTGGTTTTGTCAATGTGGTTTTTATTGTTTTATTTTGGGTGGATTTAAGTTTGTTTTCCCTATCATGTATGGGTTTTATTTTTACCTTGTTTTTTTCAATGTCGTCCAGTTGGTGGCGGTAATACATATTTTGGGGTTGTAGCATGTCCAGATCATCCAGAAGAAGCCCAAGCGTTTTCCCAGGCTTTCAAAGGAAATCAATCTGAGATATGATGCTATTATGCTTCTTTTTTATTTTATAATAATTGCTCAAGGAAATAACTCTCCACAAGTGTCATCAGTGTCTTGTGAAAGAACAGGGGTCATAGACAACATCTTATTTATTTCAGGGAGCGGAAATTAAAAACGTTGTTCCACTTCCCCTTTAGTCGATCTTTCACCCGCCACAACGTCCGGTTGAAATTCAAATCGCTAGCTAGCTAAACAATTACAACAAAGGCCGATTAAATATCTGGCGACTTTCATGACAAACGATATCTGATAGAAGTGTAGACAGCACCAGCTACGCAAGGATTGTACCAAGGTGAGGCGTGTGCTATTTTCATGAAACTAGTTTAGCCTGCTTGAGATCCGGGGCTGTCGTAAGCGATCGAGCTAATGATAGCTTTGTAAAGATAATTAGCTAGCTACCTAGATGGATATGCTACGTAGTTTGCTAGCTAATTTTAATTTACTTCGGTAGCTAGTTCACCCCGGTCGTAGAAGATGAATGTGATGTTGCTTCGAACATCTGGTAAAGTTGGCTAACTAGCTACTAGTAACCAAAACAGTCATTGAATCAGGATACTAGCTAGCTAGATTTCAGTGTCGCGTCAATGCATCAACTTTAGTTTACTCATGGAGGAGACTGTCATATCATATTTTGTTTATTGTGCACCTTTCCATATACATAATTGCAACGTGACCTATCACAAAATGAAGAAACTGCAATTAGTAAACAATCTATGTTTACAATGTGCATATTACAAGACACGTTAGGCTGGACACATCACATTTTTAACAATACTTTTTCTGATAAAACTAGTTAATTGCATCCGCCATGGAGCCCAGTTTCATAATATATTACAAATATGTCCCAGCTGTCTGCCGTAGTTTTGAAGTAATCACGAAAAAACAGGCCTTATTTTGGGGCATTTTCCCGGCTCCTAATAGTTCTATTGAGCACCGTGGCACCAACTCGCCGTCGCCTGCTTCGCTGTTGTTGGCAATGCCCACGTTGGTAGTTAAAATGTACACCACAACACATTACTCATGTAACTATTTCCTTGGCACCATCGAGGTGCGGATGTTTACTTTCTACACAAGTTATTTTTCAGTTTCGTCCTAAGAACAGATTGTAGTGGTAGAATAAAAAGGGATACATAAATGGAATTATAAGCGTCACTCCAGTCAGAAGAGACCCTGCGAATGTTCAATTCCATTCATATGCTAGTGTTCCAGCTTAGCTAACGTTATTTTGCCATGTTTCATCCTTGGGGGAGTTTTGACTCATTCTATTGTCCAGCCTAGATATGCTAGCTACACTTTCTCGTGCCCACGTATGCCAGTTTTATGAAGGGGTGCGTGCACAAAG
Source organism: Oncorhynchus mykiss (assembly GCF_057628025.1). Lineage (NCBI taxonomy): Eukaryota > Metazoa > Chordata > Actinopteri > Salmoniformes > Salmonidae > Oncorhynchus > Oncorhynchus mykiss. Next base: position 43,163,233 of record NC_143039.1, on the reverse strand, counting down.
AACGTTTTGTATTGTAACCTTCTCGATATGACCTTTTACAGTGGGAAGCCCTAAGTAGTTCACAAGACCTCCTAGGAAGTGAGCTGGAAGGAAAGAAAGAAGGAGCCAGGTTGCAAGAAAACAGATGAAAGAAGAAGGGGCAACAATGTCGGATGAAGGGGCAATGGCGTCCGGGGAAGGGGCAACGGCTTCGGAAGAAGGGGAAGGGGCAACGGCTTCGGAAGAAGGGGAAGGGGCAATGGAGTCGGAAGAAGGGGCAATGGATGCCACTGGTAGTGAAGAGGAGTCTGATGAAGCCTTGTCTAATGGCAGCCCCATACCACCTAAGAGGGGAAGGGGTAGGCCCAAAGGATCAGGCTCCAAGAAACCTAAGATACTGAGGGTACTAGACAAGCAGCCACGGGGCAGGCCACGTAAAGTGGTTGACCCTAATGCTGTTTCAGCAGAGACAACTGCACCTTTGAAGTGTGGCCGGCCCAAAAAAGTTCAGCAAAAAAAAAAACTGGGTAGGCCGAGGAAGTACCTGCTGTCACCCGAGGAGGAAGAGGAGAGAAAGATACTGAAAAGCCAACCTAGAGTGTGGAAGCCGCTCGGAAGGCCGCGCATCCATCCCCGCGGGGATCCCCCTGCCACACCCACCTCTGCCGAGCCACGGAGAAGAGGCCGTCCACTCAAGGCATCAACAGTTAGAGGTGCCCACTTACAGAAGAACCCACCTCCAACTTCTAAAGTTTCAAAGCCCCCCGCTAAAGATGATTCCCCGCGAAAGAGTGGCCGCCCCTTAGGCTCCTTCAAAGCCAAGAGAGCAGCAGAGACGGATAGGTCCAACAGTTCACCCTCAGCCAAACAGGGTTGCACTGTTTCTCCAATAGTAAGGCTTTACCGCTGCTCCAACGGTAAAGCAAATGTGTTCGATGAAGCTGCCTTCCAAGCCCAGAGGCAAAAAGGCAAGAGAAAGTCTGTGAACGTTGATTATACAGCGCATGATTCAGAGGAGGAAAATGAAGATACACAGAGAAATGAGGATGAAGTCTTTTCTCTAGTAGAAGATGACAAAGAAGAGGAAATTAAACCACGCAATGGTCATGGTAAGGCTAGTAAACCTGGTAAGGTAGTGGCAGCTATTAAGAAAAAAGAAGTGGTTGTTCCTAAGAGGGGGGGCAGAAAGCCTGGCTCAATCAAAAAGGTTGTAAAGTAAAAGGAACCTGGGCGGAGCAGACTGAACGAGTATCAGTAGCATCTTGTAAGATGTTTTTTTAACATTTTATTATCTCTTACCCAGCTCTTTCTTGCTTTCTCAACTAACCTATGTGTCTGTTGGTCTTGCTGTTATTTTTTATGGTTTGATGCCTTCGTGGAAACCTTGTGGAAAAGAAAAGTACTTGTTGTACTTCCTTGGTCATCTATAGCTTGAATGATGTGAAGACAATTTCATTGACAGTTGTTAATCTTGTATTATTCTGTTCAGACTTATCCCATTTAGATTTTTTCACTGGTACTGTCATTGATACAGTTTCTAATTCCATACACATCCTATAGTTGATTATATTCTCATTGAGGTTTATTAATCTTGTATTGGTCTGTGCAGATTTGTCCAAATAAGCTCAAATGGTTTAAATCAATTGAATTAGTTAAGTATTTTGTTTTTTGTTTTTTATCTCTCCGTAAGCTCTGTAGTTTTCAAATTGCTAATGTCTTCTAATTTTATTTGCCTGAATTGCCAAAGCTTTGAATGTAACAACTTCCCCGTCCCAGCTATCTTTGTTTCGATATAGATGTTGTTAGTATCACTATCATGGCACCCTTTTACCTATAAAGTGCACTACTTTTGACCAAAGCCCCATGGACCCTGGTCAAAAGTAATGCACTATAAGGGGAATATGGTGCCATTTGGGACTGTACCATAATCATAGTTGTTTTCTTTCACTTGGTTCATTGCATACTTCACCTTGTGGAGTCAAGACGGTACCTGTAAACTTCCAATCCATCATCCTTAAGATTTCTCTTAGAAGATGTATGGTTATTCACTATTGTGATGGTTTTGTTTGCCAGTATCATCCTTGTAATTCACTCAACATCACTCCTCACAGTTCTTTTTAAGACTTTTTATGTCAGCTCTTTTTACTTGTTTTTTATCACTTGGCTTTCATCTGAAGTGGATGGCTTGGTTTCACAGACTCTGGGTGATGTTGTGTGTAAATGTTCAGATTGTATGTTAAACATGTCTTCATCTAGTCTGGTATTTGTTTATTTAATTAAGTATGTGCTGGACCATGATATCAACAGTTCATATTGCATTACAACTTCGTAAATTCTGTAATATAAAAATAGTAATTGAGGTACACAACAGAATCTATCATTTGTATGAATTCATGTTCCTGTGACCAAAGCTTGTTAGTTTCATGTTTTCAACTTGGTCTCTCAACTTGGTCTGTTGCTTGGATTAATACAATGTTCTTCAAGATGCAGTTAGAACTATAGAGATACATACCGTAAGTTTTACCTATGTATTTATCTCTGTGATCAGAAACAGGTCTGTGAAACCTCCCCAACGTTCATTTGAGGGTAATGTGAATTTCTGTTTTTTTAGAGAGAGCAAATATTTAGAAAGTTTCATGTAATAAAGTGAAATGTCAAACTTTGTTTTTGATGTTTTTTAATCTCAATAAAACCTAAAATATGACTTAATTTGTCTTTATTTGGTATTATTGTAAAGCTTAATTGTTTGGAAAGCAGAATGTGGTGAATAAATGGAAGATTTGATAGAAACATTTCTTCCTGGCTGGTTAGGATCAAAAAGTCAGTGGCGGAATGTTCACACCATTTATTGGACCCACTCTGTGCTTATCTCATTAGCATCATGGCAGCAACATTAAGACTTCTTAAAATGTTTTTAAAAAATCTAAACCAAAGAGAATTACTACTTTATATAAATAATATAAGTTGGAGAACATAGATAAATGGTTGGAGCTTAAGTAACTTAATGTAAAGAACATAACATTCTAAAGAATGTAGAATGATTTAGCGCTGGAGTCTATACAGTGCAATCAGAAAGTATTCAGACCCTTTCACTTTTTACACATTTTGTTACGTTACAGCCTTATTCTAAAATTGATTAAAAACATTTTTTTCCTCATCAATCTACACACAATACCCCATACTGACAGTTTTTTTTGCAAATGTATTACAAATTAAAAACAGAAATACCTTACTTACCTTACCTTAGATAAGTATTAAGACCCTTGGCTATGAGACTAGAAATGGAGGTTCAGGTGTATCCTGTTTACACTGATCATCCTTGAGATGTTTCTACAACTTGATTGGAGTCCACCTGTGGTAAATTCAATTGATTGGACATGATTCGGAAAGGCACACATCTGTCTATATAAGGTCCCACAGTTGACAGTGCATGTCAGAGCAAAAACCAAGCCATGAGGTTGAAGGAATTGTCAATAGAGGCCCGAGACAGGATTGTGTCGAGAAACATCTGAGGAAGGGTACCAAAATATTTTTGGAGCATTAAAGGTCACCAATAACACAGTAGCCTCAAATCATTCTTAAATGGAAGAAGATTGGAACCACCAAGACTCTTCCTAGAGCTGGCTGCCTGGCCAAACTGAGCAAATCGGGGGAGAAGGGACTTGGTCAGGGAGGTGACCAAGAACCCGATGATCACTCTGACAGAGTTCCTCTGTGGGAATGGGAGAAACTTCCAGAAGGACAAATATCTCTGCAGCACTCCACCAATCAGGCCTTCATGGTAGAGTGGCCAGATGGAAGCCACTCCTCAGTAAAAGACACATGACAGTCCGCTTGGAGTTTGCCGAAAGGCACCTAAAGGACTTACAGACCATGAGAAACAAGATTCTCTGGTCTGATGAAAACAAGATTGGACTCTTTGGACTGAATGCCAAGTGTCACGTCTGGAGGAAACCTGGCACCATCCCTACTGGGAAGCATGGTGGTGGCAGCATCATGCTGTGGGGATGTTTTTCAGCGGCAGGGACTAGGAGACTAGTAAGGATCGAGGGAAAGATGAAAAGAGCAAAGTACAGAGAGATCCTTGATGAAAACCTGATCCAGAGCAGGGGCGAAAGTTCACCTTCCAACAGGACAACGACCAGGACAAGTCTCTGAATGTCCTTGAGTGGCCCAGCCAGAACCTGATTGAACATCTCTGGAGAGACCTGAAAATGGCTGTGCAGCGACGCTCCACATCCAACCTGAAAGAGCTTGAGAGGATCTGCAGAGAAGAATGGGAGAAACTCCCCAAATACAGGTGTACCAAGCTTGTAGTGTCATGCCCAAGAAGACTCAAGGCTGTATTTTCTGCCAAAGGATCTGAATATTAATGTAAATTTGAAATTTCAGTTACTTTATTATTATATATATATTTTTAAACTTTTCTAAAAAAGTATTTTTGTTTTGTCATTATAGGTTATTTATTATGTGTTGATTAGATAAATATTTTGAATACATTTTAGAATAAGGCGGTAACATAACAAAATGTTGAAAAAGTAAACGGGTCTGAATGCTTTATATGGTGTTATTTCTTAAATGACTGGTCTAAATACCCAGCAGCCCTTTTTACTCTGCCCATTCCATTGGTTCCAATACAAAACACTGTAGATTGGCTTAGAGAGAAAAAAAGATTGTATGTGGTGTCGGGCATACTCAGTAGGGTCTGTAGAATCTATTTGTGGTGTCATTTCATGGGGCTCTGAATAATACGGAGTGTTGCTGGCAATGTTCCCTCAAATGTTTTGGGACACCTAGCACATTTTAGGTCTTATGAGTGGAAACTTGAACCTTGTGAGTATTCTTCTGCAACTTCCTGTGCATGTTTACAGTGGACACTGAGGCTGTACACTTACAGTTTTGGACAGTAACCAATAGGCTATTGTGGCTATTTGAGCATAATGTAGTCCTACCAACAAAACCAATGGAGCAAATCCCATAACATTCTCACATGGAAATAGTTTTGAATTATATAGTTTTATTTGATATAGCCTATATGTGGTGTTCAATGCAGACCTACATTGCATGCGACTTTTAATAACGTTTTTACATTGTGAAGGACTTTAATTAATACTTTTTTTACTTGGTCTGTAACACCATGGGCCGAATAGGTGACTAAATTGTATTGTCTAATGATGCAAGAGCCCACTTTACAAAATAAAAGTTATTATTATTACCATACAGAAATACAACACAATGCAATCACCTATTTGGCCCATGGTGTTACAGACCAAGTAAAAAATCATGAACTAAAGTCAAGCCCTTCATAATGTAAAAATGTAATTAAAAGTTGCATGCAATGACTACCACATATCGCAATGACTACCACAGGCTACTGTGGGTTATATCATAGACATCAAAAGCTATTTCCATGTGAAAATGTTATGGGATTTTCTCCATTGGTTTTGCTGGTGGTTTACGTCATACTCAAATAGCCACAATAGACTATTGGCTACAGCCTTAGTGTTCACTGTGAAGTTGCACAAAATTATCACAAGTTTCAAGTTTTCTCTCACAAGACCTCAAATTTGCTTGGTGCCCCCAAAATATTAGAGGGAACATTGCATCCAGGTCCTTGACTTTTGTCATCCCCACCCATACCATCAGGACTATCATCCAGTGTTGAGAGGGCGAAGGTACAGTAGTGAATAACAAAAGTAAGGATGGTGTTTGACACCCTATTCGATTAACCCAGGTATTCCCAAACTGGGGGTACGCGCAATAACGTTGAGGGTACGCCAAATAAAAATTATTCAGATTTTCAAACAGTCCGTTCATATTTTCCAACGGGGTTATACATTTGGGCAATTTTTTTCTTCTCACCTGAGTAGTCTCGTTTCACTGCCAAAAATAAAATTAAACCATCTAGTGTTCAGCGAAATAACAACACAATGTCAAATACAGGTAGCCTAGTCAAATAATTAACATCCAATCACATTAATCGTTACTCTCTCGCGTTGGTATCTGTACTGATGGCACAAAAGCCATGACAGCGAGACGTAGTGGAGTGGTAACGCATATGCAAGCAGTTGCTCCCGACGCCACTTGGGTACACTGCAGCATCCACTGAGAGGCTCTTGCTGCCAAGGGAACGCCTGACACCTTGAAAGACATTTGGACACTACAGTGAAAATGGTTAACTTTGCTAAAGCAAGGACCCTTAACTCTTGTGTATTTTCGACACTATGCAAAGATATGGGCAGCAACCATGTAACGCTTTTACAACATACAGAAGTGGGCTGGTTATCAAGGGGCAAAGTATTGATACATTTTTTTAAAATTGAGAGACGAGCTTAAAGTTTTCTTTACTGACCATAATTTTCACTTGTCTGACCGCTTCCATGATGATGAGTTTCTCACACGACTGGTCTATCCGGGTGATGTTTTGTCTCGTCTGAATGATCTGAATCTAGGATTACAGGGACTCTTCGCAACTATATTCAATGTGCGGGACAAAATTGAGGCTACGATTAAGAAGTTGGAGCTCTTCTCTATCTGCATTAACAAGGACATCACACAGGTCTTTCCATCATTGAATGATTTTTCTGTGTGCAAATTAACTCAAGCTTATGGACAATGTCAAATGTGATATAGTGATGCACCTGAGTGAGTTGGGTGCACAATTACGCAGGTACTTTCCCGAAACGGACTACACAAACAACTGGATTCATTATCCCTTTCATGCCCTGCCTCCAGTCCACTTACTGATATCGGAACAAGAGAGCCTCTTCGAAATTGCAACGGTTCTGTGAAAATTGAATTTAATCAGAAGCCACTGCCAGATTTCTGGATTGGGCTGCACTCAGAGTATCCTGCCTTGGCAAATTGCGCTGTTAAGACACTGATGCCCTTTGCAACCACGTACCTATGTGAGAGTGGATTCTCGGCCCTCACTAGCATGAAAACTAAATACAGGCACAGACTGTGTGTGGAAAATGATTTAAGACTGAGACTCTCTCCAATACAACCCAACATTGCAGAGTTATGTGCATCCTTTCAAGCACACCCTTCTCATTAACCTGTGGTGAGTTATTCACAATTTTTGATGAACAAATTAGGTTTTATATATAACATGGTTAAATAAAGAGCAAAATTATTGATTATTATAATATTATTATTTGTGCCCTGGTTATTGAATGCGCTGACCCTGGTGCTAGAAGGGGTACGCAGCTGGAGGTTGAATGTTTGAAGGGGATACGGGACTATAAAAAGTTTGGGAACCACTGGATTAACCAATGCCATTAAGAAAGAGGTAGGTGAAGTCACATTAGCCTGGTCGATTGGTAATGGCACACTTGTTAATATTTTGTGTTGACCATGTTCAGCAAGGGAAGATTCTCAAAATGAAAACTCTCAATGGGAAGAAAGCTTCGGCTAAGATGAGGGGGATCATTTCTAGGGTTCCACTTTCTATGTCCATCAATTATTTAAAAGAAAATGTAGAGGAGGGCATAGTGGTTGAAGCCCAAAGTCTATTCAGTAAGAAAGAGCGGCACAGAAGTGAAAGTCAGTACTCTTAATGTTTGAGAAGGTTCTGCCTGGGACACCTTTTCAAATAGAAGTGCTTCCTGGCTTTCACTGTTGGAGTTGGCCCACCTCCATTAAGGTGTTTTTAATGCCAAAGAATGGGACATGTAGCGGCTCTGTGCAAAGGAAAGGAAAGATGTGCCAAGTGTGGAGGGGAACATGATTATGGGGAATGTGGGAACAATGTCAAGGCTAGCTATTATAATTCTGGGGGGAACACAGTGGTCACGAGAAATCTTGCTCTCACAAATGGGTTGTGTCAAAGGACACCTTGATAGTTCATCAGATTGACTTCACAGTTTTCATTGGAAAGGTTAACAACCTGACTGCGTTTGTGGAAAGAAGAACTGCTAAATTGAAGATCATTGTGGAAGCAGCAGCAGAGTTTTTAGGAGTAACAGATGTTACTGTCGCCATGATTGTTGATACGTTGACAACTAATAATAGTAATGATGGAATGTCTCAGTATGAGGATAATTAGAGTTATGGTTTTTGTCATCCTTTAGTGGAATGCCAGAAGCCTTATTGCTAACTGACTTGCCTAGTTAAATAAAGGTAAAATAAATATCTCCCTCTCTAACTTTAAGTATCAGCTGTCAGAGCAGCTTACCAATCACTTACCAATCACAGCTTACCAATCACTTTAGGTTGGAAGGGGTGGGTGGGCGGGCGGGGTAGAAGGGATTTTGGGGATGGGGGAGGGTCATTTAGAAGTTAGTAGGGCTCTTTGTTTTTCTCAGACGTACTAAGTTAGGTAGGAGGTTTTAGAAATGTGAAGCTAATATTGTAAACCGTGATTAACCACACACTCCAGCACAGGTATAGGTGGCGGAATGCACCTTAAACTTTTGTTTGTGTACCGCCAATATATCATAGAAGAAGAATACACTCCGACTTCAGAACGAAATGTTGCCTATTCACATTGCCTGAATAAAATATTTAATATTGATAAGTTAATAAATACATGCTGTGTTAATAATGTTGGCATGTTTACCTGCCTACAATACCCACTGTACTGTGCATAGATCTCAAGCCCATAATAAGTCAATAGGTCTAACTGGCTAGCGACTACTGTTGGCTTGCTACTACTTTTAACAAGCCAGACAACCACGAATGATTGACATCTACCTTGCATTACATTAGTTTTAGGTCATTTTTGCCTATTTGGTTAGCTACATTATTACGATTCACATATACCTCACTGGAGGCTCCTCCGAGGAGGAAGGGGAGGACCATCCTCCTCAGTGAATTTCATAAAAATAAAAATTGTGAAACATTAAAAAAGTTAACCTTTTTAGATAAAACTATACTAAATATATTCAAATGTCACCAGATAATTAATTAAACACACTGTTTTGCAATTAAGCTCTACAATGGCCTCAGCAGAACTCTGTAGGGTAGCACCATGGTGCAACTGGAGGACAGCTGGTTTCCGTCCCCCTCTGAGTACAGTGGTACATTGACTTCACTACGAAACCAAAGAGGCTTGTGGTTCCTACCACCTTCCATAGACTTACACAGTAATGATGACAACTTCCGGAGGACGTCCTCCAGCCTATCAGAACTCTTGCAGCATAAACTGACATGTTGTCTACCCAATCAAAGGATCAGAGAATGAATCTAGTACTGAAACCATGAGCTACAGCTAGCTAGCACTGCAGTGTATAAAATGTGGTGAGTAGTTGACTCAAAGAGAGAGAAAGACAATAGTTGAACAGTTTTGAACAAATTAATTTCTTCCAAAATTAAAGATAAGCAAGAGAGAGCTAGCTATATTTGGTTGTATTTAAAAAATATATATATCTTTCACCCAGCTAGCATATGCATCTAGCTAGTTTAGCATACTCAAACACCCGGCTAAAACAGAGAGGGATGCTATGTTAGTTTACAAGTCAAGGTAAGCTTTTGGTTTTATTAATTTATTGCCACTGGGGCCTGCCTGTGTAACTGCTAAACTGCTTGCTGCTGACTGTACACTGTACTGTTGCCATTGGCCTGGCTGGAAGAAGGTTCCGTGAATCTGGAGGTGCAGCGTGAGGTAATACAGTAGGGGGAGTGTGAGTGCTTCTCAAATGTAATGTTTTGTGCACTCTCCACACTCTCGTCCTCACAAGAACGTACTCAAGAGAATGTCCTTGGAGATGCATATGCATACTGAGAAAACACCCATTGACTCGTGACGAATGGGAGAGGGTCCATTCAGAGAGAAGTGGTAGGTATTTTTAAAAGTTCTCATTTGTACCGCCGAGAAGTGGGGTCCAGAAAACGCGGATCTGCAGCCTCTGCTTAAAAAAAACAAAACAGTAGCAGTTGTGGTGTTTATGTGTGCTTGTTCTCTAAGAGGGCAATGTGAATACACTTTTTCACAATGGCATGCAAGACTATGTTTTACATGAGTTAACAGAGAGGAAATGACTTAGTTGAAAGAAGTTAAGATTTTGAACTTAAATGATAGAGCAGACTGATAAAATGAAGCTTTACGCTTAATAATTAAAATATAAATATGTTATTTATTTCATATAGTGGTGGACACCAAATTGTATAATTTGATATGATATCGATAAGTGTTGTTTGCTCAGACAGTGAAGAGAGTAGTAGAGAAAGATGGGGGATCCTAAGAAGATCCCTGCTGTGAGTACGCTGAGGCCAATAGATAGTGACAGAAATAACAAGTGCTTCAGTAAAGTTTTTTTTTTTTTGGCATTCATGGCCATGGTTGTCATCTGTACTGCAGGAATGGGTGCAGGAATGACTGAGGATTCACTTAGGATACATGTTGTGGTGGCAGTTGCAGAGAAGTACGTGGGTATATGAGATTTTACTCCATAAGATTTAAGGTGTTTTGAAGGTGTCCCGTCCTCCCAGGCTGGTGTAGGATCAGATAGGGCCAAAGTAGTGGAATAGCTGTGAGGTTTTTAATGGGTGTAGGGTAAATTGGTAGGGCAAAGTGTAATGAATTCATTATACAGAATAGTAGGCTGATACACAGCCAATACAGTAGGTGGCGGCATGCACCTAACATTTGTTTGCGGACCGCCATAATACCAAAGAAGAAGAAGCCCGTCGAAATGGACGTCTTTGACAGTGTTGCTACAATTTGTCTCGACTTCGTGATTTTGCTGTAATTCTGCAAATCAGAGACTTCAGGAGTTCACTGGTCTATCTAATGGTACGTGCATCCATGCATACGAAACGGGGGGAGGGCTGTATGGTAACGGTATCCCTGCGTTAGCGCGTTGACGGGAAGTCTAGGTTCCCGTAGACTTTCAGTCATCGCTAGTTAGCATTAGCACGTTAAACTACTGCTAACTTCCTTCATACTGGACACAGATACATGACAATGGTATCCACGAGTTCATCTGACTCGGGGGAACTATATAAAGGGAATCATTGCCAAAATCCCGAAGTGTTAATGATGAGATAAAAGACGAGTTCAGGTAGCCAGGCTGGAGCTCTGCGAGACATTAACAGCGATGGGGGCAGACGTTTTGATCAAGAGATCTTCAGAAAATATGCTAATTCTCAGACACTAAATATGCAACTATGTATTTACAGTTATAAGCAAGGTGGATTCTTAAAGTTAGTGGTTTTATAAATTGATTATACTGTATTTAGAAAAAATACGTAATTTCAAGCCTTACTATTTAATATTTCTACTGTGTACTTGAGCTTGTGTCCTCAAAAGTGACTACACCTCAGCAATTTATAACTATTTTTTACCAGAAATGTGAGATTTTAACCTTTCTTGGTGTATGCAGCATTACTAGTTATTGTTTATAGCCCTCTCATGATAAATAATTACTTTTGGGGATTACGTAAATTACATTTTCAATTACATTTTGTTACTTTTAATTAAGAGGTTTTTAATCAGAGAAGTGTGCACTCACACAATCAATATGTACAATAATATGGACTGTTTGTTGTTGTCAGGAGCATGCATGTGTTTCATGGACTTTACCATTTAGGAATGTGCAAGGGTAAATTTGGTTCAAAATTATTAAATCCCACTTTTTTTTGCTGCATTATATGTAGCCTAGCCCAAAGGCCGGCAGATGGTGCTATTTAGTCGTTTCACCTTACTGTCCGAAGGGAATCTATGCAACGGGTTATACACACGTGGCCCTGTGGACTGGTTCGTCGTACATGAAACATTCTCCATTCCGGCTGCAAAGGTGTCAATTTCCTCCTTTATTGCGAGAAGGTGTAAAATAATGGGGAAAATATGCATACTTTCTTTATGAAACACAATTTTCCACCACCATACTACAGTGGCATGGCTATTGCTAGTCCCTGTCCACAGTAGTGTTTGGAAACTATCACTGGCAGTAGTGAAAATACAGACTACGGCAACCTGATTGGCTGAACGCGATACGCAACATCTGGGACTAGCATTAGCCACTGTAGCATGGTGGGTAAAAATGGTGTTTCATACATTTTTCTGCCTTCTCGCCATTCATTTGAGTTAACGAGGAAATTGACGCCTTTGCAGCCTGAATGGAGAATGTTTTATGTACGAACCGGTTCATGGAGATATGGGTGTATAGCCAGTTGCATAAATTCCCTTTGCACGGTAAAATGAAACTACTCAATAATGGCATCTGCCGGCTTTTGGGCTACATTACTGTACTAACGTCACATTATTTGATATATTATATCAGACATTCTACAACAAAAGTTACAGCATTTACAAATGTTATATAATAATGTATTTATTCTTATATTTAAGCAATAGCCAACCAAGGAGCAACCAGGATAACTGAAGGAGTCTGGATATGATCTGCAGTGAGTACATTTCATATTTTTATAAATGATGTAGCCTAGAAGGCTATTTTAATCATGATGCCATTGCCAATGTTCCATTTTCCCCCCATACAATAACACTGATATAAGTGCTACTCCTATACAATGCATTCGGAAAGTATTCAGACCCCAAGACTTTTGATTAAATATTTTTTTCCCCTCATCAATCTACACACAATACCCCATTATGACAAAGCAAAAACAGGTTTTTCAAAATGATTGTACATTTACTCAGTACTTTGTTGAAGCATCTTTGGCAGCGATTACAGTCTCAAGTCTTCTTGGGTATGACGCTACAAGCTGGACACACCTGTATTTGGGGACTTTCTCCCATTATTTTCTGCAGGTCCTCTCATGCTCTGTCAGGTTGGATGGGGAATGTCGCTGCACAGCTATTTTCAGGTCTCTCCAGAGATGTTCGATCAGGTTCAAGTCCGGGCTCTGGCTGGGTAGGGTTGCAAAGGGTGGGAAACTTTCAGGGAAATTTTCCATGGAATGTTTAGCCCAGGAATTTAGGGAATTTTGCTTAAATTCCTCAAACAATTTAGCTTATAACAGTGAACCTTTTTAGTGGGATACACATAAGGCAATTCTAGGTCCTGTGGCATATTTTGGTTTAACTATCCCCAATTCTATGGAATTGCAACCCTCTGCATGCACAGTGCATTCTTCCATCACATGTAAAGCTGATTCTCAAGATCTTGCTCACTAAGGAGATGTTATTGAGCCCACACTACTACACTGTCTGAGCCAAGGACTACATGCTTTCTGGTAAGTTCTGATTACAATACTGGGTGGGGTGAATATATTTTATATGACATGCATGCTTTTTTGTTAACTGGTAAATAGTAGCCTACAGCAACGTGTGTTTAAATCATTTCTAACTTGTTAACAATTTCTGCTAGCTAGTTTTTGCTACCATGTGGTTTTTAGCTTGCTTGAGCCTGCTATAACTGAGTGTTAATTCACCTGTTTCTATACATGTTTAATTTTAAAACATTTATCTTACAAAGGAATTGTTTAATCTAACTGCTTAGCCATTTATCTGTACATGGAATTGTATTTTTTTAGTTTTTTACTCATTTTTTTCAAATCTTTACAGGAAAATGCTACGGGCACAATCTGATGTGTGGAGGCATTTCACTGCAGCTAATGTAGAAGGAAAAGCTGTGTACATTTGCAAATACTGTGCCAAATGATATGTGAAGAATGCAATAAAGATGCAGAATCATCTGGCCAAGTGCATAAAGTTCCCTCAGCGCTCACAACAAGCAACCTCTCACAAAAGTCCCTCTACTTCTATTTGAGGTGAAAATTATGAATCAGGCACCTTATCGATGGCAACAGCTCATGGTCCTCCTGGAATCAGAAGTTTTTTTGACTCAATGGAGGAACATAGTCAGAGATGCTGATGAATGTCTTGCTCGAGCTGTGTATGCAACTAGTTCACCTCGGATGCTCATAGGCAATGTGTATTGGAAGAGATTTCTGAATGTTCTTCTCCCAGCATACATCCCTCCAATCAGACATGCCTTTTCTACTAATTTGCTGGATGCAGAGTTCATCAGAGTTCAAGTGAAGGTCAAGCAAATCATAGAGAAAGCAGACTGTATTGCAATCATCTCTGATGGGTGGTTGAATGTTCGAGGGCAAAGAATAATTAACTACATCTCCACCCCTCAACCAGTATTCTACAAGAGCACAGACACAAGGGACAACAGACACCAGTCTCTACATTGCAGATGAGCTGAAGGCAGTCATCAATGACCTTGGACCACAGAAGGTATTTGCACTGGTGACAGACTGCTGCGAACATGAAGTCTGCTTGGTCTAAAGTGGAGGAGTCCTACCCTCACAACACCCATTGTCTGTGCTGCTCATGCAATGAATCTGCTCCTCAAGGACATCATGGCACTGAAAAAAATGTATACACTCTACAAGAGAGCCAATGAAATGGCTAGGTATGTGAAGGGTCATCAAGTTATAGCACCAGTCTACCTCACCAAGCAAAGTGAGAAGAATGAGAGCACCACATTGAAGCTGCCCAGCAACACCTGTTGGGGTGGTGTTATCACGTTTGACAGTCTCCTGGAGGAGAAAGAGTCTCTCCAAGAAATGGCCATATCCCAGTCTGCCGATATGGACAGCCCCATCAAGAGGATCCTCCTGGATGATGTATTTTGGGAGAGAGTGGTAAGCAGCCTGAAACTCCTGAAACCAATAGCAGTAGCCATTCCACGGATTGAGGGAGACAATTCCTTCCTGTCTGATGTTCAGACTCTGCTTGTAGATGTAAGAGAATAAATCCGTACTGCCCTGCCCACTTAACTGTTGCTCCAAGCAGAGGAAACTGCAGTTCTGAAATACATCAAAAAGCGTGAAGACTTGAAGCCGATACACACAGCAGAGTACATGTTGGACCCCAAGCATGTTGGCAAGAGCATCCTGTCTGGTGCAGAGATCAACAAGGCCTATGGTGTCATCCCTACCGTGTCTCACCACCTTGTTCTGGATGAGGGCAAGGTTGGTGAAGTTCACTTCCAAGCAAGGGCTTTGGGGTGTAGAAGCGATATGGCAGTCGTGCCAACATATCTCATCAGCTACCTGGTGGAAGGGACTTTGGCAATCTGAGGCTCTTTCTGCTGTTGCCTCCATTATCCTCCAAATCCTACCAACATCAGCTGCCTCAGAGCGCAACTGGTCCTTGTTTGGGAACACACACACCAAAGCACACAACAGGCTGACCAATACAAGGGGTTTGGTGGCCATCTGGAAAAATTTGAGTCTGTTTGAGCCTGACAATGAGCCATCCTCAACAAGGTTGGAAAGTGACAGTGAAGATGAGGCCTCAGACTCTGATGTTTAAGAGGTGGACATTGAGGATGTCCAGGGAGAAGACATGGAAGCCTGAGAGGATGACAACCAAAGCTTTAGTGTAGAAACTATCATTTTACAGATGTATGTTGAAAACATTTTTGGGAGATGCAATAGATCTTTGGGGATCATTCAATATTCCCTTTCTTTTGTTGTTCAGTGAAATCATCCCATGTGAAGAGTCAACTCATTTAATTAAAGTTCAATTTTAAAACTTTTTTTTAATATATATTGGAAGAATTTAATAATTTGCAATTATGTCTTATGATAAGGTAAAAGGTTTATGTTTCCATATGATATGGTAAACATATCCAATATATTAAAAAAAAAACATCTACATTGTATTATTATTTAGCATATATTTCCCACGGAAAGTTTCCACCTCTGAATGTTGGAAGTTGAACTTTCACCCCAGTCTGAGGACCTGAGCGCTCTGGAGCAGGCTTTCATCAAGGATCTCTCTGTACTTTGCTCCGTTCATCTTCCCTTGATGCTGACTAGTCTCCCAGTCCCTGCCACTGAAAAACATCCCCACAGCATGACGCTGCCACCACCATGCTTCACCATAGGGATGGTGCCAGGTTTCCTCCAGATTTGACGCTTGGCATTCAGGCCAGAGAGTTCAATCATGGTTTCATCAGACCAGAGAATCTTGTTTCTCATGGTCTGAGTCCTTTAGGTGCCTTTTGGTAAACTCTAAGTGGGCTGTCATGTGCCTTTTACTGAGGAGTGGCTTCCTTCTGGCCACTCTACCATAAAGGCCTGATTGGTGGAGTGCTGCAGAGATGTTTGTTCTTCTGGAAGGTTCTCCCATCTCCACAGAGGAACTCTAGAGCTATATCAGAGTGACCATCGGGTTCTTGGTCACCTCCCTGACCAAGGCCCTTCTCCCCCGATTGCTCAGTTTGGACGGGCGGCCAGCTCTAGGAAGAGTCTTGGTGGTTCCAAACTTCTTCCGTTTAAGAAAGATGGAGTGTTCTTCGGGACCTTGAATGCTGCAGACATTATTTGGTACCCTTCCCCAGATCCGTGCCTCGGCACAATCCTGTCTCGGAGCTCTACGGACAATTTCATTGACCCCATGGCATGGTTTTTGTTCGGACACGCACTGTCAACTGTGGGACCTTATACAGACAGGTGTTTGCCCTTCCAAATCATGTCCAATCAATTGAATTTAACACCGGTGGACTCAAGTTGTAGAAAGATCTCAAGGATGATCAATTGAAACAGGATGCACCTAGGCTCAATTTTGAGTTTCATAGCAAAGGGCCTGAATACTTATGTAAATAAGTTTCCACTTTGTCATTATGGGGTATTTGTGTAGATTGATTTGGACTTTTTTTTAAATATTTGAAATCAATTTTAGATTAAGTCTGTAATGTAACAATGTGGAAAATGTCTGAATACTTTCCGAATGCCCTGTAAGTGGTTGTGTTTCTCTGTTTGGAAAATAGTGGACAATGTATGTTATATTTGTTTGTCATATGAAGGTTGCAGATGAACTTATTGACCAAGTTCTCCTGGAAGCCTTTGACAACATGGAGGAAAGTTGGGACAGCATAGAGGAAGCAGGAGACTACAAAACAGATGCAGCGAGACATTTACCAAGCTGTTCATGTCAGCAAATCACTGAACACAAGGTGGGCCATACAAACAGAAATGTATTCCAATTGATGTTTTTGAGACCTTATTCCAACCTCCATAACAATCACTTATTTGTTTTCATTCAAATGTTTTGTCAAAAGGGAACAGAAGTGGGAGAAGAGATCCTGACTGACAAGACATATAAGAGCATGACAGCATTTAAGGTGAAGAATGATGAAGGCTCTGCTCCTTTTTCGGACATCCACAGTCATTCAAAGATCATGGCTCAAGATCTTCAACGAAAGGCGACAGAGAGGAGGGCAACAGAAGTCACCCACGATAAGTGTCCTTCTTTCTCAGAAAGATCATGCCCTGTGGGCCTAACAAATGTTCAGGAAATATGTATTTTGTCTTCTGGATTTGATGTAAAAAAGATCAGAGGGAGAGATTCTGCTGCAGTGGAGGTTGGCACTATAGTTTCTTCCCCCCCCTTTTCAAGCAGTCTGTCAAAAAACATAAAGGGAAATGTCACACTTTCACCCACAGAGAAGATTGCTGTGACTCAAGGGCTATCAGCCTCTTCTCTAAGTGACCACGCACGATATTCAAGAGAGGTAGTGGATGAGAAGACCTATGCTGATGTTTCCCATCAAACGTTACCACTTGCAGATACCAAGAAAGGAAAAGAGAAAATGTCCTTTAATACCCTTTTGCCTGTGATGGAAAAGCAAAAAGCTGGTCGGCCATATAAGAAGAAAACTCTAGTGAAAATGGCTAAACTTTTAGCAATTGGCCAAGAACGGTATTCCGATGCCACAGAAATACACGGGGTGACCCACCATAAGGATACTCTAACACCCTCACGCAAACAAACAAAAGAGAAGAAAAAGAAAAATGAAATGTTTCCCCCAACTACCTCAAGTGACACATGGTTTGGATGCAATTCAACATCTGATTCTTCAAACCACCTTACTATTGCACATTCAGATGACATAATTTCTGCATCTCCAATAGCTGGACCAAGTATTTCTATGGAATTGAACCAACCCTCCAGGATACAGAAAACTTCAAAGACCACACAAAAAGAAGAATTCAAAATAACAGAAGTGTCGGCGCTGAAATTGACCACTGTCACAAAGGGTCAATATTCTCCTATAGAACAAGCTCTGACACACAACACCTTGGTGCCATCTGATAATGCATTGAAAGTACAAAAGAGAACTGGAAGAAATAAAACGATGATATCCAAAGGAGGAAATAGAAGAACTCAGGCATTCAAAAGAAACAGAATGAATCCGAGCAGCCTCTTCACCCCCCAGTCACAGAGTAGCAATGCTACACCCCAAGAAAAAAATAATTTGGGACTCTCTCAAGATGAGACTCCACTGCAGTCATCAGATATAAAAATGGAGCCCAAATACTTGTCAGACACTTCTGTCTTGGATGTAACGAACAATGTGAAGGAACACCAAAAAAGAGAACCTCCCACCAAAAATTTTACAGAAGGGAGTATTAAAAGTCCTGGTATAATGTCAAAATGCTTTGACTTGTCTATCACTCAAAAAGATCCGGGGGCACGAAGTGACATGAAGAGGGAAATCAAAGATAATGTAACTGCTAACATATCAGCTGTAGGAAACCAGGGGGAAATGACTCCAAGAACTCAAGAGCTCTCAAGACTAAAGAGTATTGAGGATGTGCTCAAATTGAAGCGGAAAGCTGGTCGACCATTCAAGAAAAATAGGTTGTTTAAAATGGATAAGCTGGTAGCGATAGCACAGGAAGGCAGAACTAATGATCCAGAGAATAGTGGCATGCCTAAAGAGTGTGTTCCAACATTCCCTGCATATCACCCCCTAAAGTCAAAAGTAAAGAAGGAAAAGACTGACACACAAACCTTGGCATCAAATTCACCTACAAGCCCCTCAAGAAGATCCAACAGAACATGTAAAACTACCCCAAAAACTGTTCAAAAGATGCAAGTCCTCACACACACGCTCGCCCAATCAGTTTTATCAGTTCCATCCAATCTCATTGAACTCAAATCAGAGGACACAACTCTTATCTCCTCAACGGTCTCTCCAATTCTTTTATGTAGTGCAGAGATTTTCCCTCAACAGGAAAGCCACAGATGCGTAAAACCCCCGAAGAAAAACACAAAAGTTAACAAACACATGACCACTGCAGTCCAACATCCTCCAATATTTGCAGTAGTTTCCAAGGCCCTTGCTGAGATTGTCTCTACAGGGAATGGTAAAGAAGCAAAGAAAGACATTGGATCCAAAAGAAAATACAAACGGGTGCCTGGAACTCGTGGTGTATCAGAATTGCTGTGTACAAATGGAATTCCTCAGGGAGATATACATACCCAAACTAATAGGGATGAGGTGTATTCCAAGACTTCAGCCCCAACTGTGCCACAATCCCAGAACACACGGAAGCGTGAGGTTAAAAATAAAAAAGGTACAGAAAAGGCAGCTGTCCTATTATCTGATGAAACTGTCCTTCCTGTTTCAGATTGCCAGTTGCAGGTGCAAAGTCACAGTGCATCTCAGGAAACGCCTTTACTGCCATCAAAGATTAAGACACAATCTGACACATTATACCTGACACCTAGAACGGTTAGGAAGAAAAATCCAAAGACGTGTAAGGAAATAAAAAAAACTTCACCGAAAGTTGAGAAAGCACAGGTGCCATCTCTGGATCCTTCCCTTGGAGTGGAACATAGATGTCATGATGTGCCACATGTGGATCAAATGAGACAAGTGGAAGCAGTGATAGAGTCCGTAATTGAGGATCTCCACAAACCACTGAAACATGTGAGTCATAGAAAAAATATCAAAGAAAAGGCTAGCAATGTTCTTGCATTAACTCTGAATCCTTCACTTGGAGTGGAACATAGAACTCCTGATGTGCCACAAGTGGATCATATAAGACAAATGGAAGCAGTGATAGAGTCCGTGATGGAGGATCTCCACAAAAAAGACGCCAGTAATGTTGCTCCATTAAAACCAACCACCTTTTCTGCCTCGGATAACCTGTTGGAACAGCATAACCATAGTACATTACCTCAATCTTATTTTATGTCATCCGGAGAGACAAAATCAGGCTTGAAACATGCAATACCCAAAACGTCAACAAAAAATAAGTCAAAAACATTAATGAAAGACAAACTTACCTGCAAAAGCTATTCAAAAAATCCTAAGAAAGCAGCTATGCAAACTTCAGTTCCTACATCTGACACAATGCATGTGTCAACAGTTAAGAAGAATTCCAATATTTGTAAAGAAAGAAAAAGATCTTCACAAAAAGCTGAAAAGGCACAGGTGTCATCTCTGGATCCTTCCCTTGGAGTGGAACATAAAAGTCCTGAAATGGATCAAGGGAGAGAAGAGGAAGCATTGATTGACTCAGTGAATGAGAATCTCCACAAACTGCTTAAACATAAGGATCATCAAAAAAAGTTACAAGAAGAGGCCAGCAATGTTTCTACATCAACTCTGGATCCATCCCTTGTAGTGGAACATAGATGTCCTGATCGAATAAGACAAGTGGAAGCAGTGATAGACTCCCTGATTGAGGATCTCCACAAACCACTTAAACCTAATGGACAACAAAAAAAGTTTAAAGAAGAGACCAGTAATATTTCTGCATTGGACCAAACAGAATTTCTCTCCTCGGATAACCTGTTCGAACAGCATAACCATTGTACGTTACCTCAATATTATTTTCTGACAAAATCAGGCTTGAAACATGCCAAACACAAAATGTCAACAAAAATGAAGTCAAAAGCATGCAGTAAAGGGAAACTATTTAAAAATGCTAAGAAAGCTGCTGTAATAACTTCAGATCCTTCTATTGGAGCAGAAAATGGATGTCTTGAAATGCCTTCCCTCTTTACCCAAGCAGAGAAAGGAGGAAAGGGAGATGTAAAAAACAAATGTGTAGGAAAGCATGAAAAGGAAGCAGTGATATCAGTGACCGGTGATCATTTGGAAACAGCGGCCCACAAACCACATCAACGTAAGGGGCCAAGAAAGAAGCTAAAAGAAGAGGACAGCAGTGTTTCCAAACCAGAACAAGTAGAATCTACTACTTCAGATAGCCAGCTAAAACAGCATGACCACAATGATTCACAACAAGTTTCTTTGCTAGTATCGGCGGCAAAGACAGAATCAGGAATAGAGCATATCATGCCAGAAATGGAAATGACAAATAAGCCAAAAACATGCAGGAAAAGGAAAATACTGTCCAAGCAAAGCTCAAAGATCACTGAAACTCCAACCCCACCAAGTTCAAAACCATCTCTTGGAGTGGAATATAGATATTCTGAAATGGCTACCCCTTTCACACATGTGGACCAGGTTCAGAATATTCTTGATACTCCTAAAGGCTCCAAAGCGAGTAATGGAAATACTGGATCAAACCATCCAATATCCAATGTCAGACATTCCAGACGGACCTCCAAATCTAATTCACATATCACAACTGACTTGATGCAAGATCAAGCAATTTTATCAGTTCCATCACATCTCACTAATCAACCTACCAGTCCTGTATCAACAACCGTGTCCTCAACTGCAGCACAAGGACAGATTACTGAATTAGTGAGTTCTCTTTGTACAGATAAAAGGCCGCATAAAATAGGGAGGCCTCCTAAGAAGAAAAAGTCTCAGAGACCAAAAAGAACAGGTATTGATAAGAATATCACAGATGACGACAAAGTGTGTGTTAAATTCTTATCAGCATTTGTAAAAGAGGAACTAATTGAGGAAGAGAAAAGTCTAGAAAATAGGGGAAAAGAAAAGAACGGCAAAGGGAAGAAAGGCAAAATTCTCCAAACAGACAATGTGAAGGTGAAAGATGGCAATGCATTAGCAGATGACAAATTAGTTTTACAAGTCCCTATAGATGAAGCAGGGGACTCCATATCTATTGTGATAGACCCAATCAGTGCTGTAATTCCCAAACATAAAAAGGGTGGTCGTATTGCCAAGGGTAAAAGAGTGCAAAAAATTGCATCCACCCCCAACATCCCCAGTGACCAGCAATGCATGAATATGTCCCCAGAAGAAATGTCTCTGTGTCTCAGCAATATATCAGAAAAACACAGAAAACGAAAAGTTGACCGCAGCAGTGCTGATTTTGTTAATGCAGATATAAATGTTCTAAATCTTAAAGATCTTAGTGATAGATCTGAAATACCGGACTCATCCTTACTAGGGACTCAGAGGGTGAAGAACAAGGGTAAGATCAAATCCAAGGCAATTACAGAAGAACAGACAGTGGCCACATCAGTGGTAAAAGAGATGGTGTGGCTAGATTTACAGACCACCATAGCAGCACTGAAAAAGAAACGAGGTCGGCCATTCAAGAAAAGTACCGTGATGAGAATGGCAAAACAGCGGTCATGTGAACAGCAGAAGTCAAACACTAGCAGAAAACTTTCCGTGAACAAGACACAGAGCTGCAAATCAATGGGAACTTCTAAGGGAGGGAAAATGCACAAATTCAACCCAATGTCAACAACTTCAAGAAGGCACACTAGAGCATCCGTGGCAATGAAGAATGAAGACCTTGTTCTTAAACAACAGCAAGGCGACATATGGGAGATCACTGATGTGTCCAGCAACGTTTTCTTCCCAATTGTGACTAATTCCCGCAGTATTTCAGTGCAAGAAATCGAAACTTCTGAAACTATTTTCTCTGTTGATGCAGGGGCGACACAAGGAATCCAGCAAGTTGAGTCTACCCCATTATTAACAACCCCTCTCGCAAAATTACTTCATAAAGTGACTGGCGTGAAGAAGAGACGCAGGAGAAATAAAACTGGATGGGCTACAAAAGTGAAATCCAAACGACCTCTCTCCAAAGTGAACTGCGGCGGTACGCTTGATGTGTTTGTTCAGTCTTCCATTGACAACACTGGACTCTCATTCAACTCTAGCCTCTGTAATTCGTTAACAGAAAATGACACATTGGAAAGTGTTGAACAAGAGAAAGAATGTAGAGCGCATGTGAAAGCAGTAACGAACTACAATCGAGTTTGTGTGGAGAAGCAGATCAACTGTGGCGATCAGCCCCTAACAGCTCGTGCTAAATTGCAGCATTCAAGTGTACTCCTACACAATTTTAAGACAAGGAAACCTATGTCATGCCATTTCTGCAGTCGCT
Source organism: Oncorhynchus mykiss (assembly GCF_057628025.1). Taxonomy (NCBI): domain Eukaryota; kingdom Metazoa; phylum Chordata; class Actinopteri; order Salmoniformes; family Salmonidae; genus Oncorhynchus; species Oncorhynchus mykiss. The sequence goes on along the minus strand of NC_143039.1, from coordinate 43,140,256 downwards.
CATTCCGTCACATAACCGCATACACAATTCACAAGCGCATTCACACAGGTGAGAAGCCTTACAGTTGCCAGAAGTGCGGCAAGAGCTTTGCTCATCTCGCCAAACTCAAATCACACTCAAACATCCACAAACAACATGGGCCCATTCAATGCCCATGTTGCATCACTCAGTCTCCAAATAAAGATGACTTGATTGATCATTTCAAGATCCACATGAAGGGTACCAAGAGGTTCAGCTTGATTACTAAAACAAGAAGAGACAAAGAAATCCAGATTCACCCGTACACTGATTACATAGAGTCCCCAGTCACTCTTAACGGCAGGAAATTCCTTAGATGCTCCACTTGTTTAAAATATTTTTTCAGTAAGGCCACATTGAAGCTGCACCTACAAACACACAGTGGAGTGAGGCGTTTCACCTGCAAAGTCTGTGGCAAGATGTTTATCACGTTCTCAAGTTTCAATGCACATGAAAAAACACACTGGCCTGTTAAACCGTATGCTTGCTCTGTGTGTGGAAAAGGCTTTGTTCTGCTTAGGGAGCTCAAAACCCACTCTCATATGCACTCAGGAGAGATGCCTTTCTTCTGTAACCACTGTGGTCAGGCCTTTAGCGACTTCTCATCCTTGCGCACACATCAAGTCTCCAAAGTGTGTTTTGAGGCTAGAGATGAAGGGGATGGAAACAAGGTTGACATTGAGGGGTTCCTGGTGGAGCAAAGGGCTGATGGGCAGATTAATACCCCGATGTACTTTAAATGTCAGATTTGCAAACAACTTAATCGTCGCTGGTGTCAGTACATTCTTCATCTGCAAACGCACACTAATAACAAGCCAAACCTTTGTGAGATCTGTGGACAACGGTATGAGGTTCCTGAATTACGTGTTCATTGTAAAGTGTGCTGCAAATCAAGTGGAGAGGAGAGGGCATGCAATTCGTCCTTGTCAGAGGTCTGGCATGAACCCCAATCTCTGCAAAATCCGATGCATGTGACTGAAATTGATTTTCTGTACAATGATAATCAGGAAATGTTATCTACTGATGACCAACATCCTAAATGCAAGGAGCCTGAGCCCCTGCCACCTCTGGAAACTATGGAGGAGTATTCCTCTGATGTGCTTCCACAAAACCCCAAACCTGCTTGCCAGATCCCAGGTAATGGGTTAGAGATAAATCGACCTTCTCCCTCAAACGCCACGTGTGCAAGTTCTGCCATATTGTCCCCCTCTGTAATGAGTTGTAATTCAGTACGTGTGGTTCAACAGCCTTCAGGTTTTCACTCTCGTTTTCAGACCCATGCTCCTTGTGACAGATATCCCCGTGGACAATGTGGAAAATCCTTTAACCGGTGGAATAAGCTCTGGTTGCATCGGGGACGACACAGAGAAAAACGCTGTAGCTTCTCATGCACTCAGTGCAATTTAGAGTTTCGCTTCTTAGGCTCCTATAGGGAGCACATGCAGGAACATGCAGCGCAGAGACCCTATGTTTGTCCGTTATGTCCCAAAACCTATATCACGGAAGAAGACTTAAATACCCATCTGTGCGAAAATCACCAGCCGTGTGAAAGCCTGAAATGTGACACGTGTGAAAAGGGTTTCACCAGTTTCAGAAATTTGGAGAGACATCGTCTGTTACACAGAGCTGCTAGCTCGCACTATTGTCTCCCTTGCAAGCTCCCATTTCCTAGTTACCTAGCCTTAAAGAATCACTTGAAGGCTCACAAAGCCCGCCCTGTTATCCCTCTCCCTGAAGGGCCATTGGAACCACTTCGATTTCCCTATCACTGTAGAAAATGTAATGCAAGATTTACAACCACAGACTTGCTCCAAGCCCATCAGGTTTGCCATCTTATAGGGGGGAAGAAAACATATAGCAGTTCAGCAAATGTAGTTTCTGCTTCCCTGACCTCCAAGCTCTCAAACAAACCAAGAGCGAGAGTCACCCCTCTATCCCCTACGACAGTACCTAGTCTTCTTCTGTCAAAGAAAAGGAACATGTATAGGTATCCTCACCCTGATCGTCTCTATGTTGTCCCTAAAATATCCTCACAGCCACCGGTCATTGTTTCGGACACAGAAGAAGAGCCCCAAGAGATTCTAAACTTTAGCTTATCCTCAGTCCACGACTCGCCCTGTAACACTGTGTCCCTTGAACATGAAGGGCGAACCAGCCCTAGCAATAATTGTTGTGAGGCAAACAACTCGGATCTACCTCAGTGCTCATGCCCCTCATGTGTCCTTATTTATGAACCTACTCAATGTATGCCAAAAACAGACACCCCACACATGCCGACTCATGAACCACCATGTCCCTTGGATAACGGTCATCAGAATGTACCACCTCAAAGATGGAAAAAGTCTAAGGGTAATGATGATGCTTTCTTTAGAGCCTCAACAACATTTGTGATATCAAGGGGCAAAAAACAGCGGATTGGCTTTGAGTGTGCTGATTGTTGGGTAAGATTTAGTGACGTCTCAGAGCTACATGAGCATTACTTACATCATGCCAGGGGGGTGAAGTGAAAATCGATTAAAAAAAATTCCACTAATGGACATTTGCATCGGAAAGTATTCAGACCGATTTACTTTTTCCAAATTTTGTTACGTTACAGCCTTATTCTAAAATGTATTTTTGCAAATGTATAAAAAAATATATGAAATATCACATTTACAAGTATTCAGACCTTTTACTCGTACTTTGTTGAAGCACCTTTGGCAGTGGTTACAGCCTTGAGTCTTCTTGGGTATGACACTACAAGCTTGGCACACCTGTATTTGGGGAGTTTCTCCCATTTTTCTTTGCAGATCCTCTCATACTCTGTCAGGTTGGATGGGGAGCGTCGCTGCACAGCTATTTTCAGGTCTCTCCAGAGATGTTCTATCGGGTTCAAGTCTGGGCTCTGGCTGGGTCACTCAAGGATATTCAGAGACTTGTCCCAAAGCCACTCCTGTGTTGTCTTGGCTGTGTGCTTAGGGCCGTCCTGTTGGGGTGAAGGTTCTTCCAATATAAGGTCCTGAGCGTTCTGGATCAGGTTTTCATCAAGGATCTCACTGTACTTTGCTCCGATCATCTTTCCCTTGATCCTGACTAGTCTCCCAGTCCCTTCCGCTGAAAAACAACCCCACAGCATGACGCTGCCACCGCCATGATTCACCATATGGATGGTGCCAGATTTCCTCCAGATGTGATTCTTGTCATTCAGGCCAAAGAGTTCAATCATGGTTTCATCAGACAAGAGAAGCTTGATTCTCATGGTTGGAGTCCTTTAGGTGCCTTTTGGCAAACTCCAAATGGTCTGTCATGTGCCTTTTACTGAGGAGTGGCTTCCGTTTGGCCACTCTAACATAAAGGCCTGATTGGTGGAGTGCTGCAGAGATGTTTGTTCTTCTGGAAGGTTCTCCCATCTCCACAGAGGAACTCTTGAGCTCTGTCAGAGTGACCATCGGGTTCTTGGTCACCTCCCTGATCAAGGCCCTTCTCCCCTGATTGCTCAGTTTGGCCGGGTGGCCAGCTCTAGGAAAAGTCTTGGTGGTTCCAAACTTCTTCCATTTAAGAATGATGGAGGCCACTGTGTTCTTCGGGAACTTCAATGCTGCAGACATTTTTTGGTGTCCTTTCCCAGATCTGTGCCTCGACACAATCCTGTCTCGGAGCTCTACGAACAATTTCTTTGACCTCTTGGCTTGGTTTTCCCTCGGACAAGCATTGTCAACTATGGGACCTAATATAGACAGGTGTGTGCCTTTCCAAATAATGTCCAATCAATTGAATTTACTACAGGTGGACTCCAAGTTGTAGAAAGATCTCAAAGATGAGCAATTGAAACAGAATGCACCTGAGCTCAATTTTGAGTCTCATAGCAAAGGGTCTGAATACTTATGAAAATATTTCTGTTTTTTTATTACATTTGCAAACATTTCTAAAAACCTGTTTCGCTTTGTCATTATGGGGTATTGTTTGTACATTGATGAGGAAAATGTTTTGTTTAATCCATTTTAAAATAAATGTGGAAAAAACCAACGACTGAATACTTTCCGAATGGACTGTATATCATTGCTTTTGATGAGTACTAAATAAGTTTCCGAGTTAACCATGGTTGTCTTCATAGCTATAGCAATGGTTAAATTAATAATTCACTCCAAACCACTATTTCCTATGATTTTCATTATTAAATAACGCCGATATGTATTTTCGTCGTTATGTTAAGGTAGGAAGCAACTTGAAAATTGTTGCGGAAATACTTTGGAGCTTAAGTCAACTACACTTCTCTCCAGACAGGAGGGCTGGCTAGCTTGCTAGAAAATATAGCTATACACAATATTACTAAAGTCAATATCAGCATGTGAAGTAGCTAGTTTAGCTGTAAAATCTCAAACACTGCACTATCAATTTTAGAGTTACAATCTCACCATGTTCAACCTGGTAGAGATTTTGTCTTTCTCAAAACAGTGAGTGAGGTTGTGAATGCAACACAATGGACCTGTGCTGCTAAGGTCCATTGGTACGTAGTTGGAGGAAAGGATATTGATCTGACGGTGCACTGTGTACTTGAACGCAAGTCTAAGAAGTGGTAGATATCCTAGTGTTTACCTGTGGCGGCAGGTAGCCTAATAGTTAGAGCGTTGGGCCAGTAACTGAAAGGTTGCTGGATCAAATCCCTGAGCTGACAAGATAAATATGTGTTGTTCTGCCCCTGAACAAGGCAGTTAACCCACTGTTCCCCGGTAGGCCGTCATTGTAAATAAGAATTTGTTCTTAACTGACTTGACTAGTTAAATAAAGTTAAAAAAAATAAAATAAAGATATGTTCTATGTGCGGAATTTCTATACTTCACGTTCTTAATTTTTGTTTTTGGTCTTTTACTTTTTTTTTTTTTTTTACACCAGCTTCAAACAGCTGAAAATACAATACCTTTTTGTTACTAAAAAGCGGTTTGGATGGTACAATACAATTTTCTACACTTGCTTGTTTTGTCACAAACTTCAATTATGCGAAATCTAAAACACATTTCAACCAGGAAATAGCAAAGCAATTTCTGCATATTGGATATTTTTTAAAGGCGTTATGAAATATGATAGTCTTTTTGGAAATAGGGATTAACAAACCATCACCAAATTGACAGGAGTTTCACTCCTGGAGTGGATTATCCATTTAACATTTGTTTATTTTTATTTTTTATATATTCATATTTACACTGATTGTACAAAACATTAAGAACACCTTCCTAATATTGAATTGCCCCCCCCCCCCCCCCCCCCCAACCTGTGAAAAACACCCAGCAGCTCCTAGCACCTACTACCATACCCTGTTCAATAACCTGTTCAAAGGCACTTCAATCTTTTGTCTTGCCCATTCACCGTCTGAATGGCACACATACACAATCCATGTCTCAATTGTATCAAGGCTTAAAATTTCTTCTTTAACCTGTCTCTTCCCCTTCATCTACACTGACTGAAATGGTTTTAACAAGTGACATCAATAAGGGATACAACTGGTCAGTCTGTCATGGAAAGAGTAGGTGTTCTTAATGTTTTGTACACTACTGCAAGAATGTGCCTTTTGAATAGATTACAAACTTGTCATACTTTAAACAGTTATTCATATCCAGTGGTGGAAAAAGTACCCAATTGTCATACTTGAGTAAAATGATAGATACCTTAATAGAAAGTTACTCAAGTGAAAGTCACCCAGGAAAATACTAAGTATTTGGTTCTAAATATACTTAAGTATCAAAAGTAAAAGTGTACATCATTTCAAATTCCTTATATTAAGCAAAGCAGACTGTACCACTTTCTTGTTTTAAAAATGTAGGATAGCCAGGGGCACTTTCCAACACTGACATTATTTACAAACGATGCATTTGTATTAGTTAGCTTGCCAGATCAGAGGCAGAGGGATGACCACGTGTTCTCTTGATAACTGTGTGAATTGGACCATTTTCCTGTCCTGCTAAGCATTCAAAATGTGATTAGTACTTTTGGGTGTCAGGGTAAAAGTAAGTAAAAGTTGTCAAAAATATAAATCGTAAAGTACAGACCACATAAAAATACTTTAAAGTACTACTTAAGTACTTTACACCACTGTTCAAATCTGTCCTGCTGCTGTTGGCAAAGTTTTCTTCTATTTTTGTAAGAGCTTTATGTACACAGACACCATGAGTGTCTCTCTTTTTATTATGTTTAACATGGGATATATTGCACATTTGATAACGCACACTAATTGCATCCTTTGGGGAAACGGTTAGATCTGCTTTCCAAACAGTCAATAGTTTGGTAATGGTGATTACTTAAACATCTTTGATTTCTGGAAGGTGGTTTGGCACGTTATAGAAAGTCGGTCATTTTTAAATGTCAAAGATTTCATTGGACATTCAGTAAGCATTACTCATTGAATATTTAGGCACTGTGTGCACGTACAACATGAGTATGAAAATGTTTGAAATGTAATTGTAACACAAACGTGATGAAAAATATTAGTTATTGATTCTGTGCTGGTAAGTTTTCATTCTTAAGATGTCACTGTCTCATTATCAATGCAAAATGTGTTTTGCTTTTTACTTTTGATTTACAGTAGTCTGACAATAAAAGTTGACATTACATCAGGAGTATCTTGACTGACTTTTGTGCCGAGTTTCTCCACAGTAAGCACGTTTCCTAGCACGTCTCCAAGCACGTTTCCATTTATGCAAGGAAAGTCCTGCCATATAAAAAAGAATCACGACAGGTGTGGTGGAAACAAGACGTTTGGTCGTTTGACATGGTGGGATCTTTTTGTGTCGGTACAATGTATTATGCAATGATAAACTATGTTGTACTACTCTTACGACGTGGAAAAGCATTGTTTTTAGGCAGATTAAATAATTGGTGAACTTCATGGTGGTTAAGTGATGGACGGTGATGTGCTTGATGCAAATGTCAAATATATATTACCAGTTTATTTAAATAGTGGTAACCTGACGATCGATGCTTGGCTGCCAATTATCAAAGGAAATGTTGCTGTTATGTATGTCTTATCATATTACCTACCAAAGTTATTATAGTAAACTTTTTTGATAACGGCTCCTCCACTAGCGCCATGTTGCCTCCATACACAATGCTATCCGCAGTGGTACAATTATTTTCAGCCATATTCCCTTAATAGGCTGTCACAATAATATATATTTCGATATGCAACCATGAACATAGATCAACAATCGCTCCAATGCGCTGTGCTCCTTCAACAGTGTCACTATATCATTCATCTTCACACTTCAATGAATTAGGCAGCAGAGATTGGAAATCGGATTCTATGCATTCAGCCCTTGTTCGTTGTTATAGGCAAAACTAATGATTCCAATAATCCGACATGCTGCATGCAATGATCCATCAGTCCAATTTCCAACGAGAGTTAAGTTCTTACTGTTGTAGTGGTGATTCCCTATGAACTGCCACTGGCACAGGAGAGAGCTGTCCATAACACATCCACTAAAATCAGCTTTCCAAACATGACTCTTTTGGGGTGAAGTTCCCATTGCGTATATAAATCGCTCCAAAACACACATTCCTATACAAAAGGTGCAGAGAGATGCATTCTATAAGCTATAAAAGTGATACGGTAACAACTGTATGTGCTCTCCTCTCACCTGTGCTAACCCTTCGTGCTACCTATGACTCCAACATACAGTGCCTTGCGAAAGTATTCGGCCCCCTTGAACTTTGCGACCTTTTGCCACATTTCAGGCTTCAAACATAAAGATATAAAACTGTATTTTTGTGTGAAGAATCAACAACAAGTGGGACACAATCATGAAGTGGAACGACATTTATTGGATATTTCAAACTTTTTTAACAAATCAAAAACTGAAAAATTGGGCGTGCAAAATTATTCAGCCCCTTTACTTTCAGTGCAGCAAACTCTCTCAGGAAGTTCAGTGAGGATCTCTGAATGATCCAATGTTGACCTAAATGACTAATGATGATAAATACAATCCACCTGTGTGTAATCAAGTCTCCGTATAAATGCACCTGCACTGTGATAGTCTCAGAGGTCCGTTAAAAGCGCAGAGAGCATCATGAAGAACAAGGAACACACCAGGCAGGTCCGAGATACTGTTGTGAAGAAGTTTAAAGCCGGATTTGGATACAAAAAGATTTCCCAAGCTTTAAACATCCCAAGGAGCACTGTGCAAGCGATAATATTGAAATGGAAGGAGTATCAGACCACTGCAAATCTACCAAGACCTGGACGTTCCTCTAAACTTTCAGCTCATACAAGGAGAAGACTGATCAGAGATGCAGCCAAGAGGCCCATGATCACTCTGGATGAACTGCAGAGATCTACAGCTGAGGTGGGAGACTCTGTCCATAGGACAACAATCAGTCGTATATTGCACAAATCTGACCTTTATGGAAGAGTGGCAAGAAGAAAGCCATTTCTTAAAGATATCCATAAAAAGTGTTGTTTAAAGTTTGCCACAAGCCACCTGGGAGACACACCAAACATGTGGAAGAAGGTGCTCTGGTCAGAAGAAACCAAAATTGAACTTTTTGGCAACAATGCAAAACGTTATGTTTGGCGTAAAAGCAACACAGCTGAACACACCATCCCCACTGTCAAACATGGTGGTGGCAGCATCATGGTTTGGGCCTGCTTTTCTTCAGCAGGGACAGGGAAGATGGTTAAAATTGATGGGAAGATGGATGGAGCCAAATACAGGACCATTCTGGAAGAAAACCTGATGGAGTCTGCAAAAGACCTGAGACTGGGACGGAGATTTGTCTTCCAACAAGACAATGATCCAAAACATAAAGCAAAATCTACAATGGAATGATTCAAAAATAAACATATCCAGGTGTTAGAATGGCCAAGTCAAAGTCCAGACCTGAATCCAATCGAGAATCTGTGGAAAGAACTGAAAACTGCTGTTCACAAATGCTCTCCATCCAACCTCACTGAGCTCGAGCTATTTTGCAAGGAGGAATGGGAAAAAAATTCAGTCTCTCGATGTGCAAAACTGATAGAGACATACCCCAAGCGACTTACAGCTGTAATCGCAGCAAAAGGTGGCGCTACAAAGTATTAACTTAAGGGGGCTGAATAATTTTGCACGCCCAATTTTTCAGTTTTTGATTTGTTAAAAAAGTTTGAAATATCCAATAAATGTCGTTCCACTTCATGATTGTGTCCCACTTGTTGTTGATTCTTCACAAAAAAATACAGTTTTATATCTTTATGTTTGAAGCCTGAAATGTGGCAAAAGGTCGCAAAGTTCAAGGGGGCCGAATACTTTCGCAAGGCACTGTATGTCCTCTAGTGTACATAAGTCAAAATAACCCTTGACAGACAACACAACTCATAAACAGGCCAAAATGGCTATTATTTGTTTTTTATGACAAAACCATCAGTACCATAAATATAGTTATTCTGCTATGAATTGGTAAACAAACAGAGGTTGCATACTGCCACCTATAATATGTTGTTTGAACAGGCATAAAGCCAAGGTTTGACGATTTACTTGGATGGAATTGTGTGATCCTTCCTTACCCTGTAGGAAGTCCCACCCAGTTGTCAACTTCAAAATGGTTAAGTCCTCAATATCACTGCCCATGCTAAAATGGGCTTCGGGGCCCAAGTCCTCTATCTCTGTGATGGAAACGCCTTTGGTGGGAAAATGTGCATGTTTTTTTTTAATGCAGATTTGAGAATATTATCATGAAAATCTGTTGCCAATTGGATGGAATGCTTATGATGACCATCATGCCATATTTCCATGATCATGAAATACACTGAACAAAAATATAAACGCAACATGTAAAGTGTTCTCATGTTTCATGAGCTGACATACGCAAAAAAATCTGATTTCTCACCCCATTTCTAGCCTAGTGGTTAGAGCGTTGGACTAGTAACCGGAAGGTTGCAAGGTCAAACCCCCCAGCTGACAAGGTACAAATCTGTCGTTCTGCCCCTGAACAGGCAGTTAACCCACTGTTCCTAGGCTGTCATTGAAAATAAGAATTTGTTCTTAACTGACTTGCCTAGTTAAATAAAGGTAAAAAAATTAAAAATAAATAAAAAGGGTTTGGGTAGCAGCTTGGACATTTGTTTTGTTGATCCCAGACTTTTTTCTGAATTTTTTTCTGAAATGAGGACAATGTACATCTGTCAATATGAACACAAAAGGCGAATTGTTTAATATCATACACATACCATCATGTCATATTATGTGAATCATCATTCCAGAATGAGGTTAGGAAGCAGAGGGTTATTTTGGATATTAAATTGTCTACCCCAGGAACAAGATCAATAAACTGATAAAGAATGCTGATTCAGTTATTGGAGTTAGTTATTGGCCTGACTCTGGAGGTAATGACAGAGCAGAGAAACAGACAGAAACTGGAAATCTGTACAGTACATATAATGACTGTAGAAGTACTTTTAGCAACTGTCTTGGAATGCCAAAGTGCTCAACAGAAAGACTTAGGATGTTCGTTTTACCTCAAATCAAATGTATATAGCCCTTCTTACATCAGCTGATATCTCAGTGCAGTACAGAAACCCAGCCTAAAACCCCAAACAATGCAGGTGTAGAAGCACGGTGCCTAGGAAAAACTCCCTAGAAAGGCCAAAACCTAGGAGGAAACCTAGAGAGAAACCAGGCTATGAGGGGTGGCCGGGTGGAGATTATAACAGAACATGGCCAAGATGTTCAAATGTTCATAAATGACCAGCATGGTCAAATAATAATAATCACAGTGGTTGTCGAGGGTGCAACAGGTCAGCACCTCAGAAGTAAATGTCAGTTGGCTTTTCATAGCCGATCATTGAGAGGATCTCTACCGCTCCTGCTGTCTCTAGAGAGTTTAAAACAGCAGGTCTGGGACAGGTAGCTCATCAGGTGAACAGGTCAGGGTTCCATAGCTGCAGGCAGAACAGTTGAAACTGGAGCAGCAGCACGGCCAGGTGGACTGGAGACAGCAAGGAGTCATCATGCCAGGTAGTCCTGAGGCATGGTCCTAGTGCTCAGGTCCTCCGAGAGAGAGAAATAAAGAAATAATTAGATAGAGCATACTTAAATTCACACAGGACACAGGATAAGACAGGAGAAATACTCCAGATATAACAGACTAACCCTAGCCCCCCGACACATAAACTACTGGAGGCTTCGACAGGAGGGGTCCTAAGGCATAAGTTCCTAAGGCATGCCTAATGCATTTGTTTTTTTATGAGCGTACTTGAGGGGTTGTAGGCCTATGGTTTATTATATAGTTTCGATATATTGATAGTAATATATTATTATTAAGCTCCCACTTCTGCCCTACAAAGGCAAAACGAAGGAACTACGCAATTTTTTGTGTGTTCAAAATCATCAAACATCAAATCATTTTTCAGTCTAGCAGAGAGCAATTTCTGATAATCCGTTATATATTCTAATCAACTGGCTTGTTCTTGTGTCAGGAAACCATTACAGCAGATCAAAGATGTTTTACAAAATTCGTAGTTACTGCGTTTTGTCTTTGTAAGGCATTCTTGCCAAAGTCATAGAGTGTTATTGGTTGCACTATTGTCCGGGTCACATCCCTATTGCCCCTGTAGACTTGGACAGTAAGGCTTCCTAGTCTAGGCCACTGATGCTGTCCCAGTGCACAAACTTAAGCTACAACAGTCATTCTGTGTTTTACCTGATCGTCAATTAAGATAGTGAACTATGTTGAATATAGCAACTCTCAGAAAGAGAGTTGTAAATCAGGTTTTAAATGGTTCAATCTGGAACTTTTTTTAGAGGGTTCCCCTAGAAGCACATATGGTGCCCCATAGCAGTGTGAATTACATCTCAACATACTGTCGACAATGTTTCACTGGCAACTACTAAGGCTCAAAATATTTTCACATTTTTCTCTCTGATCATTCGAATGGTTGTGCAGACCAGTCATTTTTATGTTGGACATGCCAATAAATGAACTAGCTACACTATCACAGGTCTAATTAAAATGCTAAATACAATTGTTTCTTCTATTATTATACATTATATGCAGAACAATAGTTCACTGTAAATTGTTTTTTCTTAAGTTTGTTGCAGAATTCAACATAATTAAGTTGATTAATTATATTACAAATGACAACACGGTCAGTTCCGGTACAACGGAATCATGGCCGATTGAGTTACAGTCTGTCACTCATAGCCCACCACTTAAATAATTAAATAAATAAACAATTAGCTAAAAAGTATGTCCATGTGCTTACACGATTGATATTATTGATTATCTTTTTACATAAATGTAACAACAGCGAGTAGATTTTTTAACAGCTAGCTAAAACATGTTTCCGGGAACCACCAACAATGGCCAGGGCGAATAAAGATCACTTCCAGTATACAAGATGATAACGTAATACACATAACTGAATCAAATAAAAGTCTAGAATTATGCGGCTGAAATACAGAAAACATTAGATTGGTCATTTCTTATCCGATAACTTGCCTCGCTTTCACTGTAAAATAGCTAGCTATGTTTATTTGTACTAATAGCACAAACTCCAAGAACATCGAGGGATTCAGAAGGGGCGTGGCATTGATGGAGTTTGTGCTATTAGTATATTTTAATTTGTACATATAGTACATAATCTTGTTGCTAACATAAAAACTATCGACCTATATCGAATCTCCCATTCCTCTCAAAAATGTTAGAAAAAGCTGTGGCGCAGAAACTCACTGCCTTCCTGAAGCCAAATAATGTATACAAAATGCTTCAGTCTGGTTTTAGACCCCATCATAACACTAAGACTGCACTCGTGAAGGTGGTAATTTACCTTTTAATGGCGTCCGACCAAGGCTATGCCCCTGTCCTCGTTCTCCTAGACCATTGGTTCCCAAACTTTTATAGTCCTGTACCCCTTCAAACATTCAACCTCCAGCTGCGTACCCCCTCTAGCACCAGGGTCAGCGCACTCAAATGTTGTTGTTTTTTGCCACCATTGTAAGCCTGCCGCACACACACTATACGATACATTTATTAAACATAAGAATGAGTGTGAGTTTTTGTCACAACCCGGCTCGTGGGAAGTGACAGAGAGCTCTTATTGGACCAGGGCACAAATAATAATATAATAATAATCAATAATTTTTCTCTTTATTTAGCCATCTTACATATAAAACATTAGTTGTGGGATCCTGTGTTTTACATTATATTCCTTACCATATATATATATATGATTAAATATTATCTGATGTTGGTTTGTGTGAGGTGTCTGCATTTGTGCACTGGAGCATCATTATGAGATTAAACAACTGCTTGCTACTTGCCTGTTTGTGTGTGACAAGAACTGAGTAACATGGTGTGACCTGCATGTTGCAAAACTGTAAATAACAGCCCAGCAGATGCTTTGTCCTTGTGTTTGTATGTAACAATATTGAGCACATGGTGTGACTTGCTGTATCTTACAAAGTTGTGATAGGGAGGGGTGGTCATCACGAGGTTTAACTGAGATGGAAAAATACTGAACAACACAATAGTAGGAACTGAGCAATTGTTATAACTAGGGGGTGATACCAGAACAGTAAGAATCTATACATCGACGGAGGGAGGACTCCAAGAAGCGCCAAGAGGCGGGGACCCGCCTTAGTGCCTGCAATAAGCTGAGCAAGTTTAAACCACACCCAGCCTCTACTGTGATAGGCCAACAGACAGGTTGGAACAATGTCTATCACAGTATAAGAACACTGTTTACATACATCTTGTCAGTTCCCTGTTCTGCCCTGCGTGGTATTACAGTGAGCCCGTATATACACGAAAGTTGCATTTGCCATTTATTACTTAGCTAATAAAAAATACATAGGATACAATCGGTGACTCATTGTTATATTTATCCTGATACCAGATTCAAATTTACGCAATTCTAACATTGTTCATTGAAAATTGTGAATAACTCACCACAGTTTAATGAGAAGGGTGTGCTTGAAAGGATGCACATAACTCTGCATTGTTGGGTTGTATTGGAGAGAGTCTCAGTCTTAAATCATTTTCCACACACAGTCTGTGCCTGTATTTAGTTTTCATGCTAGTGAGGGCCAAGAATCCACTCTCACATAGGTACATGGTTGCAAAGGGCATCAGTGTCTCAACAGTGCGATTTGCCAAGGCAAGAAACTCTGAGCGCAGCCCAATCCAGAAATCTGGCAGTGGCTTCTGATTAAATTCAATTTTCAACTGTATACAGTACCAGTCAAAGGTTTGGACATTCCTACTCATTCAAGGGCTTTTCTTTATTTTTTACTATTTTCTACAAAACTATAAAATAACACATATGGGATCATGTAGTAACTAAAAAAGTGTTAAATAACTCAAAATATATTTTATATTTGAGATTCTTCAAAGTAGCCACCCTTGGCATAATCTCAACCAGCTTCATGAGGTAGTCACCTAGAATGCATTTCAATTAACAGGTGTAAAAGTTAATTTGTGGAATTTCTTTCCTTCTTAATGCATTTGAGCCAATCAGTTGTGTTGTGACAAGGTAGGGCTGGTATACAGAAGATAGCTCTATTTGGTAAAAGACCAAGTCCATATTATAACAAGAACAGCTCAAATAAACAACAGTCCATCATTACTTTAAGACATGAAGGTCAGTCAAAATGAAACATTTCAATAACTTTGAAAGTTTGTTAAAGTGCAGTCACAAAAACCATCAAGCGAAACTGAAACTGAAACTGGCTCTCATGAGGACCGCCACAGAAAAGGAAGACCCAGAGTTACCTCTGCTGCAGGGGATAAGTTCATTAGAGTTACCAGCCACAGAAATTGCAGCTCAAATAAACGCTTCACAGAGTTCGACACATCTCAACATCAACTGTTCAGAAGAGACTGTGTGAATCAGGCCTTTATGGTCGAATTGTTGCAAAGAAACCACTACTAAAGGACACCAATAATAAGAAAAGACCAAACCTGGACCAAGAAACACGAGCAATGGACATTAGACCGGTGTAAATCTGTCCATTGTTCTGATGAGTCCAAATTTGAGAATGAGTCCATGCAACTTATGAAGCAAATTTTTCAGAATACTTTCTGAAGGCACTGTACACAGTACTACCAGATACAAGGACAAGACACCAGCGCTCTCAAACAGGTAACCCAGTTAACAACAAAAATTCCCACAACTTTAGAGAACATTCCCTCAAGAGTCTCATTAGGTCATTAACTAAAGTTTTTCCAAGAGAACCTTCTCTTAATGTCAAATACAACTTACCCAGAATGTGATTACGATGTTCTGGGAACTTATATATACAGTTGAAGTCAGAAGTTTACATACACCTTAGCCAAATACATTTAAACTCAGTTTTTCACAATTCCTGACATTTGATCCCAGTAAAAATTCCCTGCTTTAGGTCAGTTAGGATCCCCACTTTATTTTAAGAATGTGAAATAATATTAGAGAGTGATTTATTTCAGCTTTTATTTCTTTCGTCACATTCTCAGTGGGTCAGAAGTTTACATACACTCAATTAGTATTTGGTAGCATTGCCTTTAAATGGTTTAACTTGGGTCAAGTGTTTCAGGTAGCCTTCCACAAGCTTCCCACAATAAATTCGGTGAATTTTGGCACATTCCTCCTGACAGAGCTGGTGTAACTGAGTCAGGTTTGTAGGCCTCCTTGCTCGTACACGCTTTTCAGTTCTGCCCACACATTTTTTATAGGATTGAGGTCAGGGCTTTGTGATGGCCACTCCAATACCTTGAGTTTGTTGTCCTTAAGCCATTTTGCCACAACTTTGGAAGTATGCTTGGGGTCATGATCCATTTGGAAGACCCATTTGCGACCAAGCTTTAACTTCCTGACTGATGTCTTGAGATGTTGCTTCAATATATCCACATAATTTTCCTGCTTCATGATTCCATCTATTTTGTGAAATGCACAAGTCCCTCCTGCAGCAAAGCACCCCCACAACATGATGCTGCCACCCCCGTGCTTCACGGTTGGGATGGTGTTCTTCTGCTTGCAAGCCTCCCCCTTTTTCCTCCAAACATAACGATGGTCGTTATGGCCAAACAGTTCTATTTTTGTTTCATCAGACCAGAGGACATTTCTCCAAAAAGTACGATCTTTGTCCCCATGTGCAGTTGCAAACCGTAGTCCGTCTTTTTTTATGGCAGTTTTGGAGCAGTGGCTTCTTTCTTGCTGAGCGGCCTTTCAGGTTATGTCGATATAGGACTCGTTCTACTGTGGATATAGATACTTTTGTACCTATTTCCTCCAGCATCTTCACAAGGTCCTTTGCTGTTGTTCTGGGATTGATTTGCACTTTTCACACCAAAGTACGTTAATCTCTAGGAGAGAGAATGCGTCTCCTTCCTGAGCGATATGACGGCTGCGTGGTCCCATGGTGTTTATACTTGCGTACTATTGTTTGTACAGATGAACATGGTACCTTCAGGAGTTTGGAAATTGCTCCCGAGTATGAACCAGACTTGTGGAGGTCTACAATTTTTTTTCTGAGGTATTGGCTGATTTCTATTTGATTTACCCATGATGTCAAGCAAAGGGTCACTGAGTTTGAAGGTAGGCCTTGAAATACATCCACAGGTACACCTCCAACTGACTCAAATGATGTCAGTTAGCCTATCAGAAGCTTCTAAAGCCAAGCTGTTTAAAGGAACAGTCAACTTAGTGTATGTAAACATCTGACCCACTGGAATTGTGATACAGTGAATTATAAGTGAAATAATCTGTCTGTAAACAATTGTTTTTAAAAATGACTTGTGTCATGTAGACTTGCCAAAACTATAGTTTGTTAACAAGAAATGTGTGGAGTGGTTGACTCCAACCTAAGTATATGTAAACTGTATATACACTGCTCAAAAAAATAAAGGGAACACTTAAACAACACAATGTAACTCCAAGTCAATCACACTTCTGTGAAATCAAACTGTCCACTTAGGAAGCAACACTGATTGACAATAAATTTCACATGTTGTTGTGCAAATGGAATAGACAACAGGTGGAAATTATAGGCAATTAGCAAGACACCCCCAATAAAGGAGTGGTTCTGCAGGGGGTGACCACAGACCACTTCTCAGTTCCTATGCTTCCTGGCTGATGTTTTGGTCACTTTTGAATGGTGGCGGTGCTTTCACTCTAGTGGTAGCATGAGACGGAGTCTACAACCCACACAAGTGGCTCAGGTAGTGCAGCTCATCCAGGATGGCACATCAATGCGAGCTGTGGCAAGAAGGTTTGCTGTGTCTGTCAGCGCATGGAGGCGCTACCAGGAGACAGGCCAGTACATCAGGAGACGTGGAGGAGGCCGTAGGAAGGCAACAACCCAGCAGCAGGACCGCTACCTCCGCCTTTGTGCAAGGAGGAGCAGGAGGAGCACTGCCAGAGCCCTGCAAAATGACATCCAGCAGGCCACAAATGTGCATGTGTCTGCTCAAATGGTCAGAAACAGACTCCATGAGGGTGGTATGAGGGCCCGACATCCACAGGTGTGGGTTGTGCTTACAGCCAAACACCGTGCAGGACGTTTGGCATTTGCCAGAGAACACCAAGATTAGCAAATTTGCCACTGGTGCCCTGTGCTCTTCACAGATGAAAGCAGGTTCACACTGAGCATGTGACAGACGTGACAGAGTCTGGAGACGCCGTGGAGAACGTTCTGCTGCCTGCAACATCCTCCAGCATGACCGGTTTGGCGGTGGGTCAGTCAAAGTGTGGGGTGGCATTTCTTTGGTGGGCCGCACAGCCCTCCATGTGCTCGCCAGAGGTAGCTTGACTGCCATTAGGTACCGAGATGAGATCCTCAGACCCCTTGTGAGACCATATGCTGGTGCGGTTGGCCCTGGATTCCTCCTAATGCAAGACAATGCTAGACCTCATGTGGCTGGAGTGTGTCAGCAGTTCCTGCAAGAGGAAGGCATTGATGCTATGGACTGGCCCGCCCGTTCCCCAGACCTGAATCAAATTGAGCACATCTGGGACATCATGTCTCGCTCCATCCACAGACTGTCCAGGAGTTGGCGGATGCTTTAGTCCAGGTCTGGGAGGAGATCCCTCAGGAGACCATCCGCCACCTCACCAAGAGCATGCCCAGGCGTTGTAGGGAGGTCATACAGGCACGTGGAGGCCACACACACTACTGAGCCTCATTTTGACTTGTTTTAAGGACATTCCATCAAAGTTGGATCAGCCTGTAGTGTGGTTTTCCACTTTAATTTTGAGTGTGACTCCAAATCCAGACCTCCATGGGTTGATAAATTTGATTTCCATTGATAATTTTTGTGTGATTTTGTTGTCAGCACATTCAACTATGTAAAGAAAAAAGTATTTCATAAGAATATTTCATTCATTCAGATCTAGGATGTGTTATTTTAGTGTTCCCTTTATTTTTTTGAGCAGTGTATATTTTCTAGACACATTTCATGGGAACATTGCAAGAACATTCATTTGTCCAATTTTCTGTGTATCAGTATCAGCCTGATGGTCTCAAAGAAACGCCCCCCCCCCCCACAAAAAAAATCATTACACATCACGCCTCGTTACTAAGCCCCTGATTGGTAAATCACTAATCCATTCACAGCTCTATTTCTATTGGCAAGGTTAGGGATATTCTTACACACAGTGCTTTTAACTTACAGTGTAGTGCTTTTAACTTGCATATTTGACACACATGATTACATTGTGCATGTTCATTTATACAGTAATTATTAATGAACATGTCTTCACCAAGGATTTGAACTCACAACAATTCAGAGCTTCCTGCTATGCCACCATGTCTGTGTCAGCTTTCAGTTAATTTTACCTGATTTAGATTGATTTATTTCAACAATTTAAGGACTTTCTGTAGAGTTGTCTAATGTTGTCTTAATGGTACTCCTGAATCACTAGGATCACAAAAACAATTTCTGGATGGTACTTGTAACAGAGCTGAAATTTACTTCAAAGTGCATTATGTGAATAAAGCTTACCCCATAAAGTTGTTTTAAGGGGTTTAGGGTTTCTTTTGGACAGAGCCTAACTATACTGGCCCAATAAGGACATGCCCTTGAGAGATCCCTTATTGACACAGTCGTTGGGGTGTTTGTCATTGGTGCTGGTGGCCTGGGTTTGAGACCTGCTAGGGGAGTAACCCTACTCTCACGTTCTTAGCAATATACACAGTGTACATAACATTAAGACCACCTTCCTAATATTGAGTTAAACCTCCCCCATTTGCCTTCAGAACAGCCTCAATTTGGCAGGAATGGAATCTACAAGGTGTTGAAAGTGTTCCACAAGGATACTGGCCCTGTCACACACTGATCTGTGTCATCTGTCCTTGTGCTTGTCTCCACCCCCCTCCAGGTGTCGCTCATCTTCTCCAGTATCCCGTGGGTACTTATACCTGTGTTTTCTGTCTGTCTGTGCCAGTTTGTTTTGTTTGTTCAACCCTACCAGCAGTTTCCCTTGCTCCTGTTTTCCCTTGCTTACCGACCTCTGCCTGACCCTGCCCGCTGTTCCGCTGCCTTAAACCCTCTCTGGATTATTGACCTCTGCCTGACCCTTTCCGCTGTTCCGCTGCCTTACACCCTCTCTGTATTATTGACCTCTGCCCGCTGTTCTGCTGCCTTACACCCTCTCTGTATTATTGACCTCTGCCTGACCCCTGCTCGCTGTTCTGCTGCCTTACACCCTCTCTGGATTATTGACCTCTGCCTGCTGTTCTGCTGCCTTACACCCTCTCTGTATTATTGACCTCTGCCTGACCCTGACCCCTGTTCTGCTGTCTTACACCCTCTCTGGATTATTGACCTCTGCCTGACCCCTGCCCGCTGTTCCGCTGCCTTACACCCTCTCTGTATTATTGACCTCTGCCTGACCCCTGCCCGCTGTTCCGCTGCCTTACACCCTCTCTGGATTATTGACCTCTGCCTGACCCTGACCCCTGCCCGCTGTTCCGTTGCCTTACACCCTCTCTGGATTATTGACCTCTGCCTGCCTTGACCTGTCGTTTGCCTGCCTCTGTTTAAAAAATAAACTTTTGTTTCTTCAACACGTCTGCACTTGGGTCATACCAGAAACGTGATAGGCACATGTTGACTCCAATGCTTCCCACAGTTGTGTCAAGTTGGCTGGATGTCCTTTGGGTGGTGGACCATTCTGGTATTTGGAGAACCTGCTACCATACCCCATTCAAAGGCACTTCAATATTTTGTCTTGCCCATTCACCCTCCGACTGGCACGCATACACATTCCATGTCTACACTAATTGAAGTGGATTTAACAAGTAACATCAATAAGGGATCACAGCTAGGGCTGAGGCGGTCATGAAATTTTGTCAGACGATTGTCAAGCAAATAACTGTCGGCCTCACAGTAATTGACTGTCAACTAAAATAAACACATTTAGCATCTCCTGGCTTCCACACACAGCCTACAAGCCACTGATGCAGATCTTTGGAACATCTACATTTTAAAAAGTCTAATACATGCATTTAATAAAGCCTACACCTTCACAATAAATCCATTATTTATTTTAGACAGGTCTAAAGAAGCACGATATGAAAAAACTAGTCTATTTCAGAAGAACAAATCGGTCACATACGTGATTAGCAGATGTTATTACTGGTGTAGTGAAATGCTTGTGCTTCTAGCTCCGGCAGTAATATCTAACAAGTAATATCTAACAAATTACACAACATATACCCAATACACACAAGTAGGAATGAATTAAGACTATATACATATGGACAAGCGATGTCAAAGCGGAATGGACTAAGATACCATAGAATAGTAGATACACATATGAGATGAGAAATGCCAGATATGTAAACATTAAGTGACTAAGATACCGTAGAATAGTATAGAATACAGTCATGGCCAAAAATCTTGGCACCCTTGCCCTTTTTTCAAGTAACTCACTATTTTTCCTAAAAATAAGTTGAAATTGAACAAAGTATTTGGTCTCCACAATTCTTTATTTCACTGTTAATATGACAGAACCTTTGTTTTTGATTCAGAACTTAATATATACATTTAAATTGACAAAAGTATTGACACCCTAGGCTTAATATTTGGTAGCACAGCCTTTGGTCAAAATAACTGCGATCAAGCGCTTCCTATTACCATCGATGTGCTTCCTGCACCTCTGTACAGTCAGTTTGGCCCACTCCTCTTGGGCAAACTGCTCCAGTACTCCCCGATTAGAAAGGAGCCTTCTCCTATCTGCTGTTTTCAGATCTCTCCACAAGTTTTCAATGGGATTTAGATCTGGACTCATTGCTGGCCACTTCAGAACAGTCCAGCGTTTTGTCTTGAATCAGTCCTGTGTGCTTGCTGAAGTGTGTTTGGGGTCAATGTCCTGCTGGAAGACCCATCACCTTCGACGGAGACCCAGCTTTCTGACACTGGGTCCGATATTGCGCTCCAAAATACCTTGATATTTATCTGACTTCATGATGCCATGCACACGTTCAAGGCACCTAGTGCCGGAGGCAGCAAAGCAACCCCAAAACATCACTCAACCTCCATGTTTGACTGTAGGGAAGGTGTTCTTTTCTTTGAAAGCTTCATTTTGTTTTCTGTAAACATAGAGATGGTGTGCTTTACCAAAAACCTCTAATTTGGTCTCATCTTTCTACAGAACATTCTCCCAGTAGGATTTTGTCATGTTCAGGTGTGTTTTGGCAAATTGCAGTCAGGTATTATTATGTTTTTCTCTTATGGTCTTTCTCTCCTGGGTCTCCTACCAAATAATCCCCTTTCATTGAGTTGGCGACAGATGGTGCGAGTTGAAACTGTCGTACCTTGTGTTTGAAGGTCAGCTTGAATCTGTGTGGCAGTTGACCGAGGTGCTTTATCCACCATTCAAACAATCCTTCGCTGCAGTCTTCCATCAAGTTTTCTCTTGTGGCCACGTCCAGTGAGGTTGGTTACAGTGGCATGGGCCTTTAACTTCTTGATAACATTACATATGGTGGAAACAGGAACATCAAGGTCTCTGGTGATGGACTTGTTGCCTTGAGATTGTCCATGCTTGGCTATAATCTTGTGTCTGATGTCCTCTGATAATTCTCTGGCTCTTTCTTTTCTCCATGCTCATTGTGGTACACACAGTGATACAAAACAGGAGAATGAGTCCTTTTCTCTTTTGAATACGTGATTTTTATACTGCAGGCACCTTCAACTCACCACAGGTGAGTACAATTCCAAAGTAAATGAGAATCACCTGCTTGAAATCTAATTATTTCTAACTACTTCTAGAAGGTGCCAATAATATTTACCCGGGCCATTTTGGATTTCTTTGTGTAATTATCTAAAATATAGTAAATTATTCCGATTAAAAAAAAAACGAAACACCGAAGACATACATATGTGGATACCAAAATATGAATTAATTTCAACAGTCTGGAAGAAATGGTGCCTTATTTGAAAAAAGTGCAAGGGTGTCAATATTTTTGGCCACGACTGTACATATGAGATGAGTAACGCATACAGTGAGGGAAAAAAGTATTTGATCCCCTGCTGATTTTGTACGTTTGCCCACTGACAAAGAAATGATCAGTCTATCATTTTAATTGTAGGTTTCTTTGAACAGTGAGAGACAGAATAACAACAAAAAAGATCCAGAAAAACGCATGTCAAAAATGTTATAAATTGATTTGCATTTTAATGAGGGAAATATGTATTTGACCCCTCTGCAAAACATGACTTAGTACTTGGTGGCAAGTACCAAGTACTAAGTCATGTCCCGTCAGGAAGTTGTTCCGTCAGGAAGTCCATGAACCAGTTGCACAGTACAGGGTTCAGACCCAGGGCCTTGAGCTTAATGATGAGCTTGGAGGGTACTATAGTGTTGAATGCTGTAGTCAATAAACAGCATTCTTACATAGGTATTCCTCATGTCCAGATGGGATAGGGCAGTGTGCAGAGTGATGGTGTTTCCATCGTCTGTGGATCTATTGGGGCGGTAAGCAAATGGAAGTGGGTCTAGGGTGTCAGGTAAGGTAGAGGTGATATGATCATTGACTAGTCTCTCAAAGCACTTCATGATGACAGTGGTGAGTGCTACAGGGCAATAGTCATTAAGTTCAGTTACCTGTGCATTCTTGGGTCCAGAAACAATGGTGGCCATTTTGAAGCATGTGGGGACAGTAGACTGGGATAGGGAGAGATTGAATATGCCGTGAACAAGCCAGCCAGCTGGTCTGTGCATGCTCTGATGATGCGGCTAGGGAGGTCGTCTGGGATGGCAGCCTTGCAAGGGTTAACACGTTATAAATGTTTTACTCACGTCAGCTACGGAGAAGTAGAGCCCACAATCCCTGGTAGCGGGCCGCGTCGGTGGCACTGTGTTATCCTCAAAGTGTGCAAAGAATGTGTTTAGCTAGTTTTTCTTTTGTAGTCCGTGATTGTCTGTAGTCCTTGCCACATATGTCTCATGACCGAGCTGTTGAATTGTGACTCCACTTCATCTCTATACTGACGTTTAGCTTGTTTGATTGCCTTGCGGAGTGAATAACTACACTGTTTATATTCTGCCATATTCCCAGTCACCTTGCCATGGTTATTTGCTGTGGTTCACACTTTCAGTTTCGTGCGAATGCTACCATCTATCCACAGTTTCTGGTTAGGGTAGGTTTTAATAGTCACAGTGGGTACGACATCTCCTATACACTTCCTTTATAAATTCAGTCACCATATCCATGTATTCATCTACATTACTTTCGCAAGCTACCCAGAACATATCCCAGTCCACATGATCAAAACAATCCTGAAGCGTGGGTTCCTGTTTGAGTTTCTGCCTATAGGACGGGAGGAGCAAGATGGAGTCATGATCAGATTTGCCGAAAGGAGGGCAGGGGAGGGCCTTGTAAGCATTCTGGAAGTTTGAATAGCAATGGTTGAGAGTCTTAGCAGTGCGAGTAGTACAGTCGATATGTTGATAGAACTTCGGCAGCCTAGTCCTCAGATGTGCTTTGTTAAAATCCCCAGCTACAATTAATGTGGCCTCAGGATATGTGGTTTCCAGTTTGCATAAAGTCCAGTGAAGTTCTTTGAGGGCCGTCGTAGTATCGGCTTGAGGGGGGATGTAAATGGCCGTGGCAATGACGGAGGATAATTCTCTTGGGAGATAATGTGGTTGGCATTTGATTGTGAGGTATTCAAGGTCAGGTTAACAAAGGGACTTGAGTTCCTGTATGTTCCTAGAATTACACCATGAATCGTTAATCATTAAACGCACCCCTCCGCCCTTCTGCTTCCCGGGGAAATATTTATTCCTGTCTGTGCAATGTACTGAGAATCCTGCTGGCTTTACTGACTCTGACAGAGTATCCCAAGAGAGCCTTGTTTCTGTGAAACAAAGTATGTTACAGGCCCCGATGTCTCTCTGGAAAGAAATCCTTGCTCTAAACTCATCAACTTTGTTATCCAAAGACTGAACATTAGTGAGTAATATACTCGGAAGTGGTGGGTGGTGTGTGCGCCTACTAAGTCTAACCAGCAGGCCGCCTCGAGTGCCTCTCCTCTGACTCAGTTACACCAGCTCTGTCAGGAGGAATGGGCCAAAATTCACCCAACTTATTGTGAGAAGCTTGTGGAAGACTCCCCGAAACGGCCCAAGTTAAACAATTTGAAGGCAACGCTACCAAATACTAATTGAGTGTATGTAAACTTCTGACCCATTGGGAATGTGATGAAGAAATAAAAGCTGAAATAAATCACTCAACTATTATTCTGACATTTCACATTCTGATCCTAACTGACCTAAGACAGGGAATTTTTACTAGGATTAAATGTCAGGAATTGTGAAAAACTGAGTTTAAATGTATTTGGCTAAGGTGTGTGTAAACTTCCGACTTCAACTGTATGAGCAATGTGCTTCATATTAGAAAAGTAGAGAAATAAATATAGTAGGCCTAGCCTATAGAAAATTAGTAAATAAAAGCAATGATGAGAATAGTTCGATTGCTACCAGACACTGACATGGGGGCTTAGCAGGAATACCAGAGTACTGTGAACCAAGAGGTTGTGAGGACATGTTGAATAACAATTACTGTATAAATTAACTTGAACAATGTTATCATGTACAGTGAGGGGAAAAAAGTATTTGATCCCCTGCTGATTTTGTACGTTTGCCCACTGACAAAGAAATGATCAGTCTATAATTTGAATGGTAGGTTTATTTGAACAGTGAGAGACAGAATAACAACAAAAAAACTCATGTCGAAAATGTTATAAATTGATTTGCATTTTAATGAGGGAAATACGTATTTGACCCCTCTGCAAAACATGACTTAGTACTTGGTGGCAAAACCCTTGTTGGCAATCAGAGGTCAGACGCTTCTTGTAGTCGGCCACCAGGTTTGCACATATCTCAGGAGGGATTTTGTCCCACTCCTCTTTGCAGATCTTCTCCAAGTCATTAAGGTCTCGAGGCTGACGTTTGCAACTCAAACCTTCAGCTCCCTCCACAGATTTTCTATGGGATTAAGGTCTGGAGACTGGCTAGGCCACTTCTACTTGAGCCACTCCTTTGTTGCCTTGGCCCTGTGTTTTGGGTCATTGTCATGCTGGAATACCCATCCACGACCCATTTTCAATGCCCTGGCTGAGGGAAGGAGGTTCTCACCCCCAGATTTGACGGTACATGGCCCCGTCCATCTTCCCTTTGATGCGGTGTCCCCTTAGCAGAAAAACACCCCCAAAGCATAATGTTTCCACCTCCATGTTTGACGGTGGGGATGGTGTTCTTGGGGTCAAAGGCAGCATTCTTCCTCCAAACACGGCAAGTTGAGTTGATGGCTAAGAGCTCCATTTTGGTGTCATCTGATCACAACACTTTCACCCAGTTGTCCTCTGAAACATTCAGATGTTCATTGGCAAACTTCAGACGGGCATGTACAGTATATGTGCTTTTCTTGATCTCAGCTCGTTACCAGTATAAAAGACACCTGGGAGACAAATCTTTCTGATTGAGAGGGGGTCAAATACTTATTTCCCTCATTAAAATGCAAATCAATTTAGAACATTTTTGACATGCGTTTTTCTGGATTTTGTTGTATTCTGTCTCACTGTTCAAATAAACCTACCATTAAAATTATAGACTGATCATTTCTTTGTCAGTCGGCAAACGTACAAAATCAGCAGGGGATCAAATACTTTCCCCCCCTCACTGTATGTCAAATAAATAAGGTAAAAGCACTGAATGTGTGAGTATCCCTAACCTTGCCAAAAGACAAAGCGTTATGAATGGGTCAGTGGTTCACCAATCAGGGCCTTGATTGGCTAGGCAACAGTAACAAGGAGTGATGTGTAATAAATTTTTCTTTGGACACAAATGTTCTCGCAACGTTCCCCAACATGTCTAGAACATTAATATCTTATGTTCTGAGAACACAATCATGTTCTGTGTATGTTTGGTGGAACAGTGATGGAATATTCTCCTAAAAAAAAAAACTGGACACATGAATGTTCTTTCGAACGTCCCATAAAAAGCGTCTAGAACATTGTTGTATATTCTGAGAATATTGTATGTTCTGCTTGACATTAAGGGCATGCCCTAATGTTCTAACTAACACAAAAGGTTCTCATAAGGTTTTTGTTACATAGAATGTTCCTCTAATTAACTGGACACTCAACATTAGGGGAACATTACACAAACGTTCTCTCCCTCGAACTGTTAGCTGGGAAGACACTAGCTGCTTCCAGGTATCTTTTTTTATCACACTGGCTACAATATCTGGGATGAGAAACAGAGTTGGATGTTTTCTTCACCAATTGTCTTTTTCTCCATTAACAGCCAGTCATGAAGGTCCTAGTGCTGCTCGCGCTTGCTGTTTTCACTGGTGAGTGAAAAATATGTTTTCATTCTTCAACATGTGACTAGTGTTTGTGTTTGTATTTTTAAAAGGAAGCAAATTGATAATACTAAAATGTAACAGTTAGGTAATATCAATGAAAGGAGTAAATGTATAATCTAAAATACCCTCAAGTCTAGACTGAACATTTTATAATCTTCGGTCTCTCCTACAGGGTGCAAAACTTATGTTCTGTGGCAGGACCAGTCTAAGTGGATCAGACAGTGGTGCCACACAGTCAAGTTAGTCTCAATATGTAGAAAATAACACAATATATTGGAGTTTGATAACTGTTGAGTAACAATCTACTTGTTTGTTAACCTTGTGACTTGGCCTCTATACTGACCTTTCTCTCGGTCTCAGAGTGCCTATGCTGTGAACCAGTACACTGTGGCCAGGTGACTCCTCTGACTCAGGACCTGCTGGGAAGGCCAAACAACTGAAGGCTCACCTGGAGAAGGAACTGAGCACTGGCTGAAGGCCACTCTTCTCCTGAAGAGTGAGGAGCTGAAGGGAAGCCTGGAGAAGGAACTGAGCACTGGCTGAAGGCCACTCTTCTCCTGAAGAGTGAGGAGCTGAAGGGAAGCCTGGAGAAGGAACTGAGCACTGGTTGAAGGCCACTCTTCTCCTGAAGAGTGAGGAGCTGAAGGGAAGCCTGGAGAAGAAACTGAGCACTGGCTAAAGGCCACTCTTCTCCTGAAGAGTGAGGAGCTGAAGGGAAGCCTGGAGAAGGAACTGAGCACTGGCTAAAAGGCCACTCTTCTCCTGAAGAGTGAGGAGCTGAAGGGAAGCCTGGAGAAGGAACTGAGCACTGGCTAAAGGCCACACTTCTCCCAAAGAGTGAGGAGCTGAAGGGAAGCCTGGAGAAGAGTATGTAGCAGCTGCAGGCCGAGCTGGGCCCCTAGCTGAACAGAAGTGGCCAGAACCTGGAGGAGTTCCAGAATGTCATGATTTCCCTGACCCAGAGCTCGAAGACTGAGCTGACTCAGAGAACACAGGAGCTCCAGTAGAATCTAGCCCCATATGGAAAGGACTTGACGACCCAACTGCCATTAAGAAGTGCCAGTAATCAATTTTACTTGTTCTACTAGAACTGCGTCCTGATTAATAATTTTCCATCAAAGTCCAAAAGGGGCAATATGTACAGTATACTGACAGAGTATTGTTTGTCTCATACATAATAAACAAACACACGTCTCTGTTTCAAGTTAAATACGAAGCCTAATGCAATAACAGTCAACTTAAAAATAGTATCATATGTTATATCAAATTTATAACCGTGAACAAAAGAAATGAACACAACAATTTAAGATTTTATTGAGTTAAAGTTCATATAAGGAAATCAGTCAATTGAAATAAATTCACGAGGCTGTAATCTATAGATTTCACATGACTGGGAACACATATGAATCTGTTAGTCACAGATACCTTAAATAAAAAAGTAGGGGCGTGGGTCAGAAATCCAGTCAGTATCTGATGTGACCATTTGCCCGTGGAATGAAGTCCCACTTCTTTTTAATCGCTTTGCGAATTTGCTGGATATTGGCGGGAACTGTAACACGCTGTCGTACACCTTGATCCAGAGCATCCCAAACATGCTCAATGGGTGATATGTCTGGTGGGTATGCAGGCCATGGAAGAACTGGGACATTTTCAGCTTCCGGGAAATGTGTACAGATCCTTGAGACATGGGGCCATGCATAATCACGCTGAAACATGGTGTTGGCGGAAGATGAATGGCCCGACAATGGGCCTCAGGATCTCATCACGGTATCTCTGTGCATTCAAATTGCCAGCGATAAAATGCAATTATGTTCGTTGTCCGTAGCTTATGCCTGCCCCACCGCCATCCCAGGGCACTCTGCTCACAATATTGACATCAGCAAACCGCTCAACCACATGTGGTCTGCAGTTGTGAAGGCGGTTGGACGTACAGCAAAATTCTCTAAAACGACATTGAGGCAGCTTATGGTAGTGATATTAACAGGAAATGCTCTAGTGGACATTCCTGCTGTCAGCATGCCTACTCAAAACTTGAGACATCTGTGGCATTATGTTGTGACAAAACTGCACATTTTAGAGTGGCCTTTTAGTGTCCCCAGCACAAGGTGAGCCTGTGTAATGATCATGTTGTTTAACCAGCTTCTTGATATACCACAACTGTCAGGTGGATGGATTATTTTGGTAAAGAAGAAATGCTCACCAACAGGGATGTAAACAAATTTGTGCACAAATTGAGAGAAATACGTTTTTTTGTGCGTATGGAACATTTCAGGGATCTTTTATATCAGCTCATGAAATATGGGACCAACACTTTCCATGTTGCGCCTATATTTTTGTTCAGTGTAAATGTATGTACCACTATTGTTTCACATGATCAGTTATCGGACTCACCATCTCCTGACCAATATCTACATGTGACTCAGGACTATATTACAGAAGATGTGCAGGATTCTATCATCAATAGAATAATCACATCTACTGTTGCCCTCTTGAAAAGGGTCTCAATTTCTTCAAGCAAACTTTCCTACATATCAGCATATTTGTCAGTATTATCATGTGTGATTTAAATAAATTAAACTCATGAGCAGCATTCAGCTTATTCTCATCTTTTTGAAACAATTCAGGCTCTGTCAACTATGAGCAGAGAATTTGAAGCAATAAGAAACAAAACCAATTCTCTCGGTATTTTGTAAGAAATGGCATTTATCCTTTTCCCAATAGATATATACAGGTAATCTATACGATTATGAAAAAGATTTTCCTGCCCTCTGCGTCCCCAACCTAAAAAACAAACAAGTGAAAAGAAGCAGATAGACCATACAACACAAAATAAATAAAAACAAACCGACCAAAACAAAACTGTACCGGCACAGACCTAAAAACAAAAGTACTATAATTTGATAGTTTCCTAACAGCAAGTGTTTTACTGAGTCCTCTTTTACTGCTGTCTGCTATGTTGGTCTCAATATGTTAGTCTCTGAAGTATATGGCCATTGTCCAATCTCATCAACACATTGTCCTCAATCTCTGACCCATTCATTTTAACCCCAATTTTGATAATTCGATTGATTATTTTAGTCCTAAAGATGCACCTTATTTACATATCTTTGTTTAACCTTTCAATGATTATATACACTACATGGTCAAAAGTATGTGGACACCTGCTCATTGAACATCTCATTCCAAAATCATGGGCATTGATATGGAGTTGGTCCCCCCTTGGCGCTATAACAGCCTCCACAGTTCTGGGAAGGCTTTCCACTAGATGTTGGAACATTGGAAGCAAGTCCCCACAGCATTCAGCCACAATAGCATTAGGTGAGGTTGGGCAATTAGGCCTGGCTCGCAGTCGGCATTCCAATTCATCCCAAAGGTGTTCAATGGGATTCATGAAGCTCCCGACAAACAGTTATTGTGCTGACTTTGCTTAGAGTGTGTTGCGATCGAGGACAGACAATTTATACGCGCTTCAGCACTCGGCAGTTCTGTTCTGTGAGCTTGTGTGGTTTACCACTTCATGGCTGAGCCATTGTTGCTCCTAGACGTTTCCACTTTACAATAACAGCTCTAGCAGGACAGAAAGGTGACAAACTGACCTTGTTGTAAATGTAGTATCTTATGGCAGTGCCACATTGAAAAAGTTACTGGGCTCTTCAGTAAGGCCATTCTACTGCCAATGTTTGTCTATGGAGATTGCATGGCTGTGTGCTCGATTTTATACACCTGTCAGCAACGGGTATGGCTGAAATAACCGAATCCACTAATTTCAAGGGGTGTCCACATACTTCTGTATATATAGTGTATATTTTAACACATTATTTAGGAAAAATTAACCTTTGGAACCAACAACAATGAACTTCTTAGTAGTCAGATGGGGACAAATTGAAGTGATGTGAGACTCAGTGTTGAGTCCAGGCTTGGTCTGTCCTTTCTGTGAAGATTGCCTATAGGCTTTCCTCCACTCTGGTAAGTCTAACCGATGGTGATGCCAAAACCACATTGGAACTTGTTCTTCTTGTGGTTGAGGAAGGACCCCAGGACCAAAGAAAGAGGCAGAGGAAGTAGCTTCTTCTCTAGTGTGGCCCCCACCACCCAATTACTATCTATGGAGCCTGGAGTATTGGGGAGAAAAACAGAAAATTGGATAACAGTGCTTTCAGAACATATTCATAACCCGAGACTTATTCCACATTTTGTTCTGTTATTTAAAAATGGCTGAAATATATACATTTTGCACATTTATTGAAAATGAAATCCAGAAATCAAAATGACATAAGTATTAACACCCCTTTGCTATGACGCTCCAAATTGAGCATTCAATTTCGGTGCATTCAATTTCCTTTGATCATCCCCAAGATGCCACTAGATTGGGGTCCACCTGTGGCCAATTCAATTGTTTGGACATGATTTAGAAAGAAACACACCTGTCTATATAAGGTCTCACAGTTGACAGTGCATGTCAGAGCAGAAACTATAGCATGAAGTCCAAGAAACTGTCCCTAGATCTCCAAGATAGAATTGTGATCAGGCATATACATATTGGGAAGGGTATACATTTAGAGTATTGAAAGTTTCCAAGAGCACAGTGGCCTCCATCATTGGGAAATTGGAAAAAATATGAAACTATCCAGACTCTGCCTAGAGCTGACCGTGCAACCAAACTGAGCCACCGGGCAAGAAGGACCTTGGTCAGGAAGGTGACCAAGAACCCAAAGCCCACTGACATAGCTACAGAGTTCCTTAGCGGAGATGGGAGAATATGCCAGAAGGACAACAGTCTCGACAGCACTTCATCAATCTGGGCTTTATTGGAGACTGATGGTCCTGAGAAAAAGGCACATTACAGCACAACTGAAGTTTGTGAAAAGGCACATGAAAAACAGAAGATAAGGCAAAATATTCTGTGGTCTGATGAGACAAACATTTAACTATTTGGCCTGAATGCAAAGCTCCATGTCTGGAGAAACCCAGGCACAGCTCATCACCCGTCTAACACCATGGTGGTGGCAGTATCATCAGGCTGTGGGGATGCTTTTCAGGGGCAGGGAGACTTGTAAGGATAGCGGGAACAATGAACAGAGCCAAATACAGGCAAATCATTGATGAGAACCTGCTTCAGAGTTCAAACAACATTCGACTGGGGCAAAGATTTACATTCCAACAGGACAACGACCCCAAACATACAGCCAAAGCAATGCTGGAATGGCTTCAGAACAAAAATGTGAAAGTCCTTGAATGGCCCAGCCAAAGTCCAGACATGAATCCTATTGAAAATCTGTGGGAAGACTTGAAGATTGCTGTTCACTGCCACTCCGCATCTAACTTAACAGAGCTCTAGAGAATCTGCCAGGAAGAAATGGGAGAAGAATCACCAAATCCAGATGTGCAAAGCTCATACAGACATACCCAAGACAACTCAAAGCTGTAATCACAGCCAATGGTTCTTCTTACAAAGGGGTCTGAATATTTATGTAAATCAGATATTTAATTTAAGAACTTTGTCAATTTCTAAAAACGTGTTTTCACTTTGTCATTATGGGGTAGTGAGAAATAAGACATTTAATCCATTCTGAATTCAGGCTGTAACAAAATGTCAAATAAGTAAAGGGGTGTGAATACTTTGAAGGAACTGTATATGAAAATACAAAAGCAGCAAACAATGTAACAAAAGGCTAATATACAGGAATATACATATACTTTAAAATCAGTGTCCATACAAGCAGAAGCCATACCTTTGAAGAGCAAATTGGCTTTAGGCACATCTAGCTGGTAGCCAAATGATACACTGGTCTCCTGCATTCGGGTGCTAGCCTCAAACTCAACACCCAACTGCAACTGTGGGATAAGAATAACAGTGAGAGAGCTGAAGACACTTTTTACCAATGTGTT
The DNA here is from genome assembly GCF_057628025.1 of Oncorhynchus mykiss. Classification (NCBI taxonomy): domain Eukaryota; kingdom Metazoa; phylum Chordata; class Actinopteri; order Salmoniformes; family Salmonidae; genus Oncorhynchus; species Oncorhynchus mykiss. The sequence goes on along the minus strand of NC_143039.1, from coordinate 43,107,557 downwards.
GATTAGTAACAGACACAGAAGGAAACCAATGGAATTGAGCAATACCGTGTCGTTGGCTTTGTGGTAGTAGGAGGCATGTGCCCCTGCTCCCCCTAATGTCAATGTGGCAATGAAGTTACTGCCTGAAATAGCAAGAAAAACCCATCTTAAAATGGCATAGTGTAACACACACATCTATCCTATCCACTATGGAAAAATATCAGTTAGTGGACTATCGCTGCATCATCAAAAATACATGTTTGTAGAGTGTCAAATTAACACATCCCTGCCAGATGTCAACTACAATAAGAACACACAAGGACCCATTCAGTGGCCAGAGAACAAAGGAAGATGAGCAAAAAGAGAAGGACAACTCCTGCTGGGTGCTTGCTGTGAGTGGCCCCCCTCTAGTCTGCATCAACGCTTCTGTCAGCAAAAAGGGCGGCAGGTTTGAACCAAAAGGGCACCCAGACTTCTGCCAGAGACATGGACACAACAGGTTTCTGACGAAGAGTGACCATGACTCAGCCAAGGAACTTGTCCATTGGACAACATTACACTGCTCGCAAAAGTGCCTCAAACTCTTATTTCCTCAAGCAAACAGCTTAAACGGACTGAAAAGAACAGCACACACCTGTCTATATAAAAAGGTCCCACAGCTGACAGTGCATGTCAGAGCAAAAACCAAGCCATGAGATTGAAGGAATTGTCCGTAGAGGATTGAGTTGAGGCTAAGATCTGGGGGAAGGACACCAAAAAATGTCTGCAGCTTTGAAGGTCCCCAAGAACACAGTGGCCTCCATCTTTCTTAAATGGAAGTTTGGAATCACCAAGACTCTTCCTAGAACTGGCTGCCTGGCCAAACTAAGCAAACGGGGGAGAAGGGCCTTGGTCAGTGAGTTACCAAGAACCTGATGGTCACTGACAGAGCTCATCTCTGTCGAGATGGGAGAATCTTCCAGAAGGACAACCATCTCTGCAGCACTCCACCAATCAGGCCCTTATGGTAGAGTGTCCAGATGGAAGCCACTCCTCAGTAAAGATAGCCCGCTTCAAGTTTTCCAAAAAGCACCTAAAGGACTCAGACCATGAGAAACAAGATTCTCAGGTCTGATGAAACCAAGATTGAAGTCTTTGGCCTGAATGCCAAGCGTTACGTCTGGAGGAAACCTGGCACCATCCCTACGGTGAAGCATGGTGGTGGCAGCATCATGCTGTGGAATGTTTTTCAGCAGCAGGGACTGGGAAACTAGTCAGGATTGAGGCAAAGATGAACAGAGCAAAGTACAGAGAGAGATCCTTGATGAAAACCTGCTCCAGAGCGCTCAGGACCTCAGACTGGGGCAAAGGTTCACCTTCCAACAGGACAACGACCCTAAGCACACAGCCAAGACAATGCAGGAGTGGCTTAGGGACAAGTATCTGAATGTCCTTGAGTGGCCCAGGCAGAGCCCGGACTTGAACTTGATCTAAAATCTTTGGAGAGGCCTGAAAATAGCTGTGAAGCAACGCTCCCCATCCAACCTGACAGAGCTTGAGAGGATCTGCAGATAATGGGAGAAACTCCCCAAATAGAGGTGTGCCAAGCTTGTAGCGTCATACCCAAGAAGACTCAAGGCTGTAATCACTGCCAAAGGTGCTTCAGAGTATTGAGTAAATGAAATAGGATTTTTTATTTTTGAATACATTTGCAAACATTTCAATTTTTTTTGTTTTGTTTTGTCATCGATGAAGATAAAACAAAAAAACAATGTAATCTACTTTAGAATAAGGCTGTAACGTAACAAAATGTAGAAAAAGTCAAGGGGTCTGAATAGTCACAGAACAATGCAGGTGATGAATGGGGGCTGACCCAATCCCAGGAACTATTCCATCACCTAAGCCAATCACAGCACTCCTGACAGGAGGTCTCACCTCTCACTGTTCGGTTTTACGAACCACAAAACAATCCAACAGCGTCCCATGGCGGGGACCTTGTGGAATTCTGTGTCCTACTGAAATTCTTATTTTTGGACTCTGCTGGCATGGAGAGTTCTCTGAAGACTGTCCCAGACAGATGTGTAAGAGTTTTCCAGCTCAACCTCACCTTCTTCTCCCTGATTTGATGTGAGCGTGTCATCTGTAGGCTTTAAATCGGTTACTTTATATTTTAAGTGTTTTGTGTTTTTGTCCTTTGAATCACATGCTATAAAAAAGGTTAGACAAACTCCCATATACTTTTATTTGTCTATACAATATCTCCACTATTCATTCATCCTGTACATTTGTTTTATCCTGGCTATTTCTAAAGTTCTTTGTTTGTAAAGATATCTACCGTCTCCAAGCATACATTGCCTTGTCATTTTAACTTAATTGCCTTCAGAATTATAAGTTAACTATTTTATAGTTTCTTGCTGATTTATAGTATTAAGTGTACAAACTCCCTTACATGGTTTAGAATACACTTCTGAAATCTAAGGGTGGCGCAGAGACTGGGTTGTTCCCATACTTCAGTGCGATTGTGGCCAATGCCTCACCTGTGTATCTGCCAGCTAGAGACATGACCGTGCCTTCCTCTCCTGGCCTGCGATGGTAAACCAGCTCCCCTCCCAAAGCCAGGGATGGGGTTATGGACTGGATGTAGTGTGCTACAATAATACCTGACAGATGAAGTAGTAAGAGAAAATGATCAGCTTAAGATATGTACCACCAACTGTAACTTTCAGTATTACAAAATACCTCCATTCACAAAGCTTACCAGAGCCTACAAGGACATCCGGGTTGCCCAGGGTAACAGCAGCAGTAAAGTCCTCTCCTCGGACCTCACAATCTCCTTGCCAGTTCACAAACTTTTGCTGCTGCGTCTGATGGCAGGACACACATTGATAAACATCTCATCAATCAGTCTGATGTAGTAACTCAAGTGGGCTATACACGGTCACCAAGCCTCCCAAATGTAAGGTCCAGGCGTTGAAGCTCTACTTCAAAGTATTGCTGATTATCACTTAATTTCAACTGCCAAGGTAAATGGCAGACTAAACAAAAACTACCATAGAAATCCAAATATCTGTACCTGGAAGGCTAGTTTGGACCGGACTCTGTTGGAGATCTGATGAATGACCTGGGCATTGAGGCTGCCGCTGTTGTCCATGTCTCCCACCATGACTGGGAAGGACTGGAGGCAGTAAACAATAGTTACAAAGTACAGGTAAAACCTTTCCAGAATAAGCTAATTTCACAAATACCAGCAACAATAACTGTAATATAGTTGTCATTCTCATTCATGACTGGTAGTGCGTGAACTTGACTGTATAAAAAAATATATACTTCGGGATTTTGGCAATGAGGCTCTTTATCTACTTCCCCAGAGTCAGATGAACTCACGGACACCATTTTTGTGGTAGACTCCAGTCATTGCGCTAACACTAGTTAGCATCGGCTCACGAAACTACATTCTGGACACAGCGACATGGTACCCACCAGTTCTTCCGACTCTGGAGAAGTAGATGAAAGGCCTCATTGTCAAAATCCCAAAGCACCCCTTTAAGCACTCAAATGAAGGGTTACAACTTTATATAGATGTAGTGTGTACAGGGCTAATGTATCAAACAAATCTTCAGGTTGGGGTATTAGCTAATTGGCTCAGACTCACCTCTGCTGGACCCATCTGCTTAGTTCCCACATAGGTGGCACCGAACCTGTAACTGGAATCGCCTAGGGTGCTGAGCATTACTGTGTGATTCACCTGATGGGGTCAATCAGAGGGAGGACAACATTTCATGTTTCTGTCAGCAATGCTCCTCAAGCATACATCTGTGTGTCGTGTAAAATGAAAAGACAAAAGCTTCCCACAAGCTTGTTTGTTGCCTTATTTGGTTACGAGCGCAAGACCAGAACTAATCCTAACACAGTATTATCAAAGTTTCTAAACCCAGAGGCTTAACATCGTAAGATTTCAGGGAACGCTTCCGAAGCAGACCAGACCGGGCTTTGAGAAGTCAATGAGCGAAGAGAAATTCTTCCTTAGTTAATTTTCTCAAAACCTAAATTCGAACCAATGTCTTAAGAAGCTGAACATGTTATTACTCCAACCTCATGAAAGTGACAAACTGACATTTATACACTGCTCAAAAAAATAAAGGGAACACTTAAATGACACAATGTAACTCCAAGTCAATCACACTTCTGTGAAATCAAACTGTCCACTTAGGAAGCAACACTGATTGACAATACATTTCACATGCTGTTGTGCAAATGGAATAGACAGCAGGTGGAAATCATAGGCAATTAGCAAGACAACCCCAATAAAGGAGTGGTTCTGCAGGTGGTGACTACAGACCACTTCTCAGTTCCTAGTCTTCCTGGCTGATGTTTTGGTCACTTTTTAATGCTGGCGGTGCCTTCACTCTAGTGGTAGCATGAGACTACAACCCACACAAGTGGCTCAGGTAGTGCAGCTCATGGCACATCAATGCGAGCTGTGGCAAAAAGGTTTGCTGCGTCTGTCAGCGTAGTGTCAGGAGCATGGAGGCGCTACTAGGAGACAGGCTAGTACATCAGAAGACGAGGAGGAGGCCGTAGGAGGGCAACAACCCAGCAGCATGACCGCTACCGCCGCCTTTGTGCAAGGAGGAACACTGCCAGAGCCCTGCAAAATGACCTCAAGCAGGCCACAAATGAGCATGTGTCTGCTCAAACGGTCAGAAACAGACTCCATGAGGGTGGTATGAGGGCCCGACGTCCACAGGTGTGGGTTGTGCTTACAGCCCAACACCGTGCAGGACGTTTTTCATTTGCCAGAGAACACCAAGATTGGCAAATTCGCCACTGGCGCCCTGTGCTCTTCACAGATGAAAGCAGGTTCACACTGAGCACGTGACAGACGTGACAGTCTGGAGACGCCGTGGAGAACGTTCTGCTGCCTGCATTATCCTCCAGCATGACCGGTTTGGCGGTGGGTCAGTCAAAGTGTGGGGTGGCATTTCTTTGGGGGGGCCGCACATCCCTCCATGTGCTCGCCAGAGGTAGCCTGACTGCCATTAGGTACCTAGATGAGATCCTCAGACCCCTTGGGAGACCATATGCTGGTGCGGTTGGCCCCTGGGTTCCTCCTAATGCAAGACAATGCTAGACCTCATGTGGCTGGAGTGTTAGCAGTTCCTGCAAGAGGAAGGCATTGATGCTATGGACTGGCCCGCCCGTTCCCCAGACATGAATCCAACTGAGCACATCTGGGACATCATGTCTCGCTCCATCCACCAACGCCACGTTGCACCACAGACTGTCCAGGAGTTGGCGGATGCTTTAGTCCAGGTCTGGGAGGAGATCCCTCAGGTGACCATCCGCCACCTCATCAGGAGCATGCCCAGGCGTTGTAGGGAGGTCATACAGGCACGTGGAGGCCACACACACTACTGAGCCTCATTTTGACTTGTTTTAAGGACATTACATCAAAGTTGGATCAGCCTGTAGTGTGGTTTTCCACTTTAATTTTGAGTGTGACTCCAAATCCAGACCTCCATGGGTTGATAAATTTGATTTCCATTGATAATTTGTGTGTGATTTTGTTGTCAGCACATTCAACTATGTAAAGAAATAAGTATTAAATAAGAATATTTAATTCATTCAGATCTAGGATGTGCTATTTTAGTGTTCCCTTTATTTTTTTGAGCAGTGTATTTGTCAAAAACAACTTTATGCCTTTGATTTTTGACTGCCTGCACATGCGCAGTTTGGCGCGAGACAACCGTTAGACCTGACTGCGTGTTTCTGAGCATGAACATAGCTAGCCAACGTCGCCATGACATTCCCTACAAGCGTGATGGGGGACTTTATTGGATAAGCAGTTTCTACACATCTTCAAACTAAACCATCTTTGGTTTTATACTCAAAGTCCGTAAACTTAATGAAATTATTTGCCAGGGGAGATCTATCTCTAGATGGAATGATGAAATGAGGCTCAGGATCAAAGGCCATTCACAACATAATTTTACCAGTAGAAAATAGAGATGTAGTGACCTTTACTGACCTGGAAGTGATTACTCAGGCCCTTGTTAACGATTAGTCTTACACCCTCCATCTGCATGGGGAACACCTCTGGAAAGACAGATAGAAATGGGAACTGATTGAGATTACGTGTAGGCCTACGACATGAAGACACAGAACCATTCAAAAGGAGTGGTTCACTATATTGTGTGTTATAGAAGGGTCCAGACACCTGTTTTTGCGATTTCACTTGGTTGAGAAACTAACCTCACTTCCTCATTCTGCATTACGGGGGCTCTGGAAAAACAAAAAACACCCAATAGTGATGCAGGTCTTTAGATGTTGTACACATGAAACTGTGCAATTCCAAAACTTTACCCGCAACATTATGTTCCATATTGTGTGACTCGAGCGGTTTCCCTTACCAGCTGTGCTGCGAGGGCTACACGGAAAGGGAGCACTGCTGCTAAGGGAAACCGTCACAAATATTTAATAATGTTGCCGATAACGTTTGGAATTACACAATCTCATGTGTACAGCATCTAAAGACCTGCAGCACTATACTGACAGCTTTGCCCTTTCTAAAATGATGTGTTTGGATGTTTTGGGAGCCTTCATTCGTGTTTTTCCAGAGCCCACACACTGCAGAACGAGTAAGTCTATTGTGGGTGCGTTAAGTTTCTCAAAACCAAGTAAAAGAGATACAAAACAAATGATAATAAAAGTGCCTGGACCCTTCTATCACATGCCATTTATGTCAACAATAATGATATGGTTCTAGAAAAGTGAACCAATCCTTTAACACTAGAACTGCCTGGCCTTTCAGCCTATAAGTACCTGCGAAAGAATGTTGCCAGCCATCACCTTTAGCATATGCATCGGATGCATATCAACTGGTACAGTGCAGCAAACATATGCACCAACACTTGATAAAGGATTCATTGCATATAGAAATACACATACATAAATTTTAAAGTTTAGATCGTCAAGGATGTTTTGTATAATTCCAACAAGTCCTAAAAAAAAACAACAACACCTATAGCCTATTTTTGTTTACCTTATAATAAAAATGCACCAGTGCATGAATAATTGTAATGGATGAATTGTATAAATACATTTGTGGAAATATATTAATGCCAAGATATAAAAACTAATTTGTTGATCGTATCATACACTGTATTGTGCCCTTATGCGTGTGCCTTTACATATGAATATTGCTCCCGAGTGGCGCAGTGGTCCAAGGCACTGCACCTCAGCGCTAGAGGCGTCACTACAGAACCTGGTTCGATTACGGGCTGTATCACGGTCTCTCGGAAAAGAGTTCATCCATAGACATGTTCCACCTGTTTTCTTTTATGTGCGCATGAGCAACAGTACAATCTGATGTGCTGCAACATCTGCATGTCACATCAACTCGTCTCTACCCCAAACCCTGCCATCCGTCCCAGACTGGTCTCACCGTGGCAGTTGGGATCACAGCCTTAGCTGGCTCTGTTCTGGTTTTTCTGCAGCGAGGCCCGGGCATTGGAGGCTTGAAGTCAACATCAGAATTAGATAAAGACTCTTAAAAATCAGCAACATCGATTTTAAGCTCGACTCCAACTCATCTAAATGTCAGTGAGTCCATTCATTTGCATCAGCTTGCCATTGTGAACTACACACATTGTATTTTGTACTCGGTGTCTGATTTGACTCTGAGGGGAAATTATATATATTATATATAATTATTATATATAATTTCCAGCCTTTCATTATAAAACAATTAGACCCCCAACAACACCTAGAACTATTCATCAAAATTACACTATTGTTCTAAATTCAGTCACCCTCATCATTCAGTTACTTTAAGTCACATGCACTATTATCAGCTTCTATCGCCCATTCATCCATTGACGACAGAATAGCATATTTAAAATGTTACGTTTATTATGTAACTAGTTTTTGCTTAGCAGCCAGAGCAATGCTGTAGCATGAGTGATCATGTGCTGAATGCAGCACTGATATTCCTAGAAAAAGTCACATTTGAAAATACAGCTGCGCCTCTTGAATTAGGGGTTATCTGATAAAGGTAAGTGTAACTGAAACTGCAGAATATGCTCTCCGATACAATATAGTAATCAAAATGTTTTATCTGCATGTGACTGAAGGAGGATTTGATAAAGTGATACTCCTTTCATTGCATCTGTAAATTACAAGATGCTCCCATCTCCTCATGTACAATTTGACAAATGATAGGCCTAATATTGTCACTCATCAGGTTATTGTCAATTGAATCTTGTCTATAGGCTAACTCTTATTATGTGTGAAATTAGTTTTGGTAAAGTTGATGGGCCAGCTGTGCAGGCTCACTGGCATTGTTTCCCGCTCATAAAATTGGATAGAGTGAAGGATATGTTCTGCATTATTCTAAAGGCCTACTGCAACACATGGCATGGGTTTGTTTCCCTTACTGTAACTATTACTAATCACATTTATTGTAACAAACAGTCCCGTACGCTGTGAAATTATTTGCTGCTGATAAATGCGTATAATTAATATATATATATATATATATATATATATATATATATATATATATATATATATATATAGTCTTTCTAAATTAAATCAACCTCCTTATCATTCAGTTAGGCCCAATTTAAATTCAATTGTGAAGTAAGGTGCACAATTATCACCCATTCATCATTCATTCAGTGAGCATAGAGAGACATTAGATTAGTGCCTGGCTGGGTACCAACATCCTACAGTACATTGTTTTGGCAGGTTAAGCTGGGAATAGGTGAGAAACAAAAAGAAAAACTGGTAAAAAGGCTCAAAATACTTCTCTGTTTGTGATTTCAAAATTCTGACAAATGAGCAGAGTCAAATACAAACATTTAGGAAAAGTCAGGGAAGGAGCAGGACATTTTGTATTTATTTATAAAATAAACGTCAGTGGCCGTTGGCCTATTCACCTATATTTGCACTATTCAATTCACAGATCTCATCTACATGGCGGAGGACTTTCTCTACATATTTCATGGACTAATCTGTTTACCTTTGCACTTGCGGTGGCACTCCTCAAACGTGCCAGGGTTGGACAGAGGGCCTTCTGCCTCCACCTGCTGACCGGGTGCCGCATTGCCTGAAGGCAGTACAGGTGATACTGGGGGCATTGAGAAGCCTGGGGGTACCGTCATCCCTGGGCCGCCAGGACTACCACCAGCAGGAGCCAATGGCGGGTTGGGGGAGCTGGCTGCCAAAACACTGCCCATTCTGTGAGAGGAGATGATAGGATGAGAGAGGTGGAGGTAGAAAAGATGGTGCTGAATTAATTGGGATTATTTCTGGCTATTACTGACAACTAGCAAGTTAAATAATTCAATCGGCTAACATGTATCTAGATGGCCAACCCGTTAGCTAGTTAGCTGGTCTGCTGTAACTAGTAGTTAGCTAACGAATGGTGTAGGAGGTGTTGTAAAACGACGGCAATGAAACGTTAGCTAGCTAGCTGCATAGGCTCTCCACACCTACTATATCCTGATGTTCTTATAGAAGACACGGATGAAACACCTTCTCGGGAAATAATTAAAAGCCTAATTCACAAGATCCTCAGCAACGCAAAAAGTACAATCTTTAGGCTGCCTATTTTCAATGAAACCTCGCTGAAATTGCTACTCACGTTGTGATTTCCAGAGGACGATGCAACACCCGGCAGTAACGTAAGAATACCTCAAACTGCCATGCGTCATAGCTAAGACCCGCCTACTTACTTGAGGTGGCACTTGGATTGGGCAAATGAGCCCACTTCTGAACAACGTGTGGCAGAAATACATGTCAATCTCAGCGTAAACAACCAGCATGGCACCACTGAGGTAAAAGAAAACTCAAGCGTGATAATTCGAAGGCATGGTCGTTATTTCGACCACACCTCCATTTGTAGCCAACTGGTTATTAGACGTTTCAGTCACAAAAGAACTGCAATAAGATTGGACAAATGCAATATCTGCCTTACCCAACCAACACTTGCTGATAGATTGCAAAATGGACTCTTTTTCTGATTTGGAAAAGACAGCAAGGTTCTCAAGGGCTGAAGGTGGGGTCATCACTGTTTGGAGGCTGCTGATTGGTGGACGAGGGGAGTCATTAAGGTTGGTTGCAGTTCAGGGATGTAAAATTAAAAAGTGCTGCCTGTGAAGGTCAGTGACAGCACGAGGGTCTTGGGTCAAATTCAGAAAAACGAATGGAATAGCTCCTACACCACTTTTTCCGCAGGGCCGGATTACCACATGCTCTGGGATCACTGACCTCCAGAGGTTGGGGCCCTTCTGGTGGGGGTGAAGGGTCAGACAGCACATGATAGCAAAATGTATAGAATTGCAGAAAATTTGCTTTAAAACTGCAAAATTAATAATAATAATAAAAAATAATAAGATGTGCTATAAAAAGAAGTGTAGAATTGCAGACAATTTGCTTTAAAACATGACAAAATGTGTAGAATGGCATTATAAAACTGCACATTTTACTCTGCACCATTACGAAATGAGTGGACTTAACTTGCAACAATTTTCAACCACTAACAAACGCAGCAATGTTGTGGATGTGTGCTTTGTGCTGACACACGTCCGTCAATATCTATGGAAGCTTTACCTTTCAGTTAGAGTAATGACCTAAGCAGTCACTAACTTTACATCGCTCTGGATAAGAGAATCTGCTTAATTTGAATGTAAGAATGTAGGCCTAAACACCTGAGTGCAGACAACAATGTGTAAAAGTATCACAAAAGCACACAACCTGTCATGTACACAAGCCTTCAAAGACAGGAACAATGAAAAACACCACACTTTCAATTGAGTTCATTTTTATTAAAATTTATAACCCCCTGTATTAATTCCAATGTCATTAAAACTCTGATAGAAGTAGATAATTGAAGTACACTTCTTGTATTGGTTGTTTCTAGGGTTACCGAGGGGGAGGTGTAACAAGCCAAATTGACATAGTTGCATTTTAAATTGTAATATTGTAAGAAAATTAATGGTGCAACTTTACCCATCTACTTTCTCTATAATCAGATCAAGCATACATGTATGCTCCAATATAGTGGCTGACTACGGCTGTCTGATTTGTAAGACAAACTACCTCGTCAAAGTTTCAGTATTAAGACCTCCGTTTGTAATTCTCACTCTAAATGGGGCTGAACAGTTTTGAAAATAACAAATGAGAAAGTAAAAGGAATAGCCACCAAGGTGTGTACATTCCCACATACAGTGCCTTCAGAAAGTGTTCACACCCCTTGAATTTTCCCACATTTTATGAAAAGCTAAATTGCCTTTAGTCAATAAGTATTCAAACCCCTTTGTTATGGCAAGACAAAATACGTTTGGGAGAAAAATATGTGCTTAAGTTTCATGGACTCACTGTGTGCAATAGTGTTTAACATGATTTTTTAGTGACTACCTAATCTCTGTACCTCACACATATATTTATCCCTTAGTCAAGCTGTCAATTTCAAACACAGATTCAACCTGCAAGGTTTTCAAATGCCTCTCAAAGAAAGGTACCTAAAGCAGACACTGAATATCCCTTTGAGGATGGTGAAGTTACTAATTACACTTGTGGTTGAATCTGTGTTTGAAATTGACAGCTTGACTGAGGGATAAATTTACTGGAGGATGGATCAACAATATTGTAGTTACTCCACAATACAAACCTAATTGACAGAGTGAAAAGGAAGACTGTATAGAATAAAAATATTCCAAAACATGCATCCTGTTTGCATCAAGGCACTAAAGTAATACTGCAAAAAATGTGGCAAAGCAATTCACTGTTTGTCCTGAATACAAAGTGTTATGTTTGTGGAAAATCCACTGCAAACATTACTGAGTACCACTCTCCATATTTTCAAGCATAGTGGTGGCTGCATCATGTTATAGGTAAGCTTGTAATCATTAAGGACTGGGGAGTTTCTCAGGATAAAAAGGAAACGGAATGGAGCTAAACACAGACAAAATCCTAAAGGGAAAGCTGGCTCAGTCTGCTTTCCACCAGTCACTGGGAGATTAATTCATATTTCAGCAGGGCAATAACCTAAAACACAAGGCCAAATCTACACTGGAGTTACTTACCAAGAAGGAAGTGAATGTTCCTGAGTGGCCGAGTTATAGTTTTGCATTAAAATCTACTTGATAACTATGACAAGTCCTGAAAATGGTTGCCTAGCAATGATCAAGAGCTTGAAGAATTTTGAAAATAATAAATGGGTAAATGTTGCACAATCCAGGTGTGGAAAGCTCTTACCCAGAAAGACTCACAGTTGTATTCGCTGCCAAAGGTGCTTCTACAAAGTATTGATTCAGGGGTGTGAATACTTATGTAAATGAGATATTTATGCATTTCATTTGAAAACATTTCTAAAAACATGTTTTCACTTGGTCATTATGGGGTATTGTGTGTAGATGGGTGAGAAAGAAATCAATTTAATCCATTTTGAATTCAGGCTGCAACAACAAAATGTGGAATAAGTCAAGGGGTATTAATACTTTCTGAAGGCACTGTACAATAACTACAGAAAACACAGGACAACTGAATTCTGAAATGGCTTCTCCCCCTTAATGACCACATAATTTGTTTTACTCACTTATGTGACAAATTTAACCGTGGCTATGTTTAAAAGTTCCAAACAAGTAATTTAATTAATTAAATTTAGCAAATTAGAATTTTAGTACCAGTCATTCATCCAGTTTCCAGGAACAGGATACACTATTTTCTTTCCAGCTCTTGCAGAATTCAGTCTCTCAGTTTATTGAATGTAGCGTCTCTGCATGTAAGAGGAGTCTGCATTAGAGAAGCACAACACAGTCATGCATGCAATTCAGAATTTGAGCAACTGTAGATACAGTGGGGAGAACAAGTATTTGATACACTGCCAATTTTGCAGGTTTTCCTACTTACAAAGCATGTAGAGGTCTGTAATTTTTATCATAGGTACACTTCAACTGTGAGAGACGGAATCTAAAAGAGACCAAATATAAATTTCTGCTTTTCAGATGTATCAAATACTTATGTCATGCAATAAAATGCAAATTAATTACTTAAAAATCATACAATGTGATTATCGGGATTTTTGTATTAGATTCCGTCTCTCACAGTTGAAGTGTACCTATGATAAAAATTACAGACCTCTACATGCTTTGTAAGTAGGAAAACCTGCAAAATCGGCAGTGTATCAAATACTTGTTCTCCCCACTGTACATTTGAGGCTTCGCTGTATTAGCTCTATTGCAATTTGGGAATCAGGGGTATTCTGGTTTCTGTACCAGTTTATTTTCTCCAAACCCCATGCTGCAATACCATAATTCATATATTAATTGTATTATACCCCAAACCCCTTTTACCTTTCCCCACCATTGACCATATAGGCTAGCTCTTACTCGTGTTTTTAAGGACATGATTACCTTTTCCAAACATCTTGGAGTTAACCACAAGTGAACCTTCCCTCCCCCATTTGTACTCATTCATTCACACAGTCACATCTTGACTCAATGGCCAAGAGCACGCACACACAGATCCACACAGGATTAGACAGTTACATACACTCAGTGGCCAGTTTATTAGGTACACTACACCGCTCACGAAAATGGTTAGCTGCTACAGACAACGAGTCACGTGGCCGTGGCTTGCTAAATATAGGCAATGTAGCATATACAGGCATCGACGCATTCAGTTACTGGTCAACTGAACGTTAGAATGGGCAAAATGAGTGACCTAAGCATCTGAGCGTGTTATGATCGTCAGTGTCAAGCGCGCCAGTTCCAGTATTTCAAAAAAAATGTCCGGCTTTCTTTTCATGCAAGACAGTGTCTAGGGTTTACAAAGAATGGTGTGAGAAATAAAACACATCCAGCCAGGGACAGTCCTGTTGGTGAAAACAGCTCGTTGATGAGAGGTCATGGTGAATGGCAAGAATCATGCAAGCTAACAGGCAGGCCACAAACAGGCAAATAACGGCGCAGTACAACAGTGGTGAGCAGAACGGCATCTCTGAAAGCACAACTTGTGGATTCTTGTCATGGATGGGCTATTGCAGCAGACGACCACACCGGGTTCCAAACCTATCAGCTAAAAACAAGAAGCGGCTCCAGTGAGTACCGAATCACCCACACTGGACAATTAAGGAGTGGAAAAACATCGCCTGGTCCGACGAAGCCCGGTTCCTGTTGCGTCATACTGATGGCAGAGTCGGGATTTGGCGTAAGCAATTCCATGGCCACATCCTGCCTGGTGTCAACAGTACAGGCTGATGGTGGTGGTGTAATGGTTTGCTGAATGTTTTCCTGGCACACATTAGGTCCCTTGATAGGAATTGAGCAATGTTTCCATGCCCCAAATAATTCAGGCTGTTCTGGAGGCAAAGGGGGGGTCTGACCAGGTACTAGATGGGTGTACCTAATAAACTGAGTATACAGACATTTACCCACTGACATAGACTGAATATTCCATCTCTACACTCTTAACATTGCCTGTTTTCTAGTCCCCTTTGTGACCACTGATCGGAAAGAACAGTATGTGAAAGGAATTTGAAAAACTCTGCCTTGGGCTAGTTTGGGGTTTACACTATATGGCTAGTGTTGACCTATTCTGTCTTTGCACAGTATGGGTCACAAAGTAGACCAGAAAACAGGCTATGGACAACAGCCATACAGGTATTAAGACATTGTATGTCACTCACAGACAAACAAGCACACATAAACATTCACAATTGCATACAGAAATTCACATTTCAGCCAATTGAACACCCAACCAAACAATCGTACAGAACAGCCATTCATATACAGACACACAGGCAATCACATTCATACCAACAAACAAATGAGACGGGACACTAACTTACTCTTAAAACACACCAACCAACCCTGTTTCGCACACACCAACTTTCTCTCTATGACGCACGTGCACACACACACACACACACACACACACACACTGACAGTCACTCACGCAAAGCACACAAAATGCCATGACGTGACATTACACTTTTTTGGTTTCGGTTCAATATAAATCCTGAAAGTCAGTATTTAAAATCAAACAAAATAAAAAAAAATCTAATATTCAAAACTACCTCCACCATGAAGCAAATTCATATTTTTTGTTTGTTATTGTAAACAAATCGTGTAAACAACAAATTATTTACAAACCAATTTCCTCAAAATGATACCAACCACCTCGTAAAAAGATTGACCTAGATAACCAGTATGACTGCTCGGATAGCATTCTCTCCAGTACTTAAAATAAGCAAACTAATTGTCAAAATAGAATACTTTTTTGTACTTTGGGAAAAAAATTACAAATGTGTTGAGTTTCAGATCTGTTGCAAACCATATTGGTTGGTCCACTGTTGTGCTGGAGTTCTTAAGTACCAGAGAGAAGAAAAAATTCAAGATGACTCGCAAACCCACACAAACCCAGTGCCATAAAACCCTGCTCTGCCCCCCTCCCTGATTAGCAAGCATTGTCAAAAATAATTTCAAAGAGAAGCAAAAAAAACATCACATGTTTTCCTCTGCATTCATCATCAAGCTAAACATTTGTAGCAGGACCAAAAAAAAGATTACAGCTGCCAGTTTGAAGATGCTACAATTCGCTTTCAAATATAATTCTGATGTGAGCCAACCCACCCCACACACAAGAATAGTCCCTCAGCTTTTCACAATCATAACAAAACTGTACGAACCCCCCCCCCCCCCCCCCCCAAAAAAAATAAAATAAACTCAGGGTTTTCCCAACCTAATGAATAGCAGAGATAACAAATGAGAGTTCTGCCAAGATCTCTGCTCTGTATGTATCATATCAAAATACCCTCCCTTCTTTCTTGGAGCCAGGCTGAGGAACATCACCCAAGAGCTCTGAGGTTTTTAAAATAAAAGCTTGGTTTCTTGTTACCTAGTTTTTAGTCTAAATATACTATATTTTGTGCCAATGGGCTGCATGTACCATTTGGCTGCACAGTACATATTGGCAATTAATACATTCACAACACTTTGGAGATGACATTTTTACATTTGAGTCATTTAGATTGATTCAAATTAGACCCTAAACCGAAGGACATACCCACAAAACTGTACCAACATGAAATGTCTGCCTCTAAAAAACATATTATATTACTTTGAGGGACCCTCACATTGAGGAAGAAAAAGCAGGTCTTAAAAATATGTTGAACCATGTTGTTTTGTACAAAGAAAACGTCAAGATTGCCTCAATTCAGGCCAATGTTAGAGGGCCTTTTTACTGAATAATGTGTTTGTTTCCTTGTGTTTGTTTTTCATGTAATGTGTAATAAATGTGTATATAGATATTTATAGTGTAATTGTTGTTTATTGAGGTGTTCATGCAGGGCTCATATGTGAAAGAGACAGTGGTTTAAAAAAAAAGATCCCATGCTGATCGTAATCTCCAACAACACCTTGTGCGTCTTTCAGAAATTGGATGCATATGACTGAATAGATTGTAAATTCTACCTGTTCTTTCCATAGTTGCAGACATATGGGCCTATTTCCTATATAGTGCACTACTTTATGGGTCCTGGTTAAAAGTAGTGCACTACTTTATGGGTCCTGGTTAAAAGTAGTGCACTCCTTAATGGTCCTGGTCAAAAGTAGTGCACTACTTTATGGGTCCTGGTCAAAAGTAGTGCACTACTTTATGGGGCCTGATCAAAAGTAGTGCACTACTTTATGGGTCCTGGTCAAAAGTAGTGCACTACTTTATGGGTCCTGGTCAAAAGTAGTGCACTACTTTATGGGTCCTGGTCAAAAGTAGTGCACTACTTTATGGGTCCTGGTCAAACGTAGTGTACTTTATAGGGAATAGGGTGATATTTTGACCCATAATCACATCACCACCGTATGAAAGCTCAGAAAATAGTTTTACTAGTAAAATGCTGCACAAGCTCAGTAATTGGATGCTACTGTGTTTTCATGAACTGCTCCTATACTGGTCTGAGATCGTTTATATATATTTTTGTCCGGTGCTATATTAGCTTGATTGTAGGTTACCATCCACAGTTTTTACAATGGGCCCAGTCTTATATTCTTTAAGTAGTCTTATATCATATTTATATCTTATTCACATGATTGATTATTCATAGTGACAGTCACGTTGCGTCTAAGTAAAAGCTGGCCTTTTTTATTGCAAAGTTTACATTAAAAGTACTTTGGCATTCTAGATGATGTCAGTCAGAGTTTGAGCCTTGATTATTGAGCATCTAGAACATGAACAAGATTCCCTAGGAGGACAGTGCACAACGAACATTCTACTTGCATATATCTGAATCAACCAATGCTACAATTCAGCTTAATTGTGTTTGTATTCCGTCTGTTGTGTGAGAGAAAGACAGATGGATGAACTGATAAGAGAGCACGTGGGAGAGTAATTAAGGCACTTGAGTGACAAAAGGCATGTGAATGTAAGCGGGCAAGATGGCTAGTGTGAATGAGCCAATATAAAAGAGTCCATCTTGTCTCTACAATGGAGGAAGACCGGTTTAAATGTGTGAACGCGTTTGGGCCTTGTGTCCCTGGCAACCGCTTTGGTCTTGCCCACAAAGGGTAAAGAAAAAGGAATCTCTTGTTGAAATGCATTCATTTTAGTGTTAAATGGCTAAAAGTGTTTTTATTTTCATATAATAATGAATTATATCTATAACTGAGTTGATGTCTGAGGGCCTCTATGTTGAATAAAAACAAAAACAAACGTTGACCACTAATTTCAAGCTACGTATCAAAGCCAGTGAAATACTAGTAATTCAATACAACTGCATGAATGAAGGTGTGGTGTACCACTGTAAAAATATACGTTTGGTGGTTTTCTATCTAGTGTGAGTGGGAACACTACCACAGGCATTTGCATCTCCATAATTTGAGATAAACAAAAAATGTATTTTGTCTCGTGACATGCATGTCATGTATACCTAGGTAACTCTAGCTACAGTAGCCTGAGGCAAGGCACAAGCAGTGTTACTTTTAATCAGCATAAATATTGTTGAAAAAAAAAAAACATTACTTTGTGTGCAATTCAAAGACCTGAGCCAGCTAGCTGTCATCGGTAACAAATCAGGTTTGAATAACCTACCGTAAACATTTATTTTACGGTCGGGACTGACTGCACCTCTGAAAGTGTACATGACTCAAGCTGCTCGTTTTGAACATGACCACTTTTAAGCAACCTAAAGCCATCATTCTATGTTACTATTTTCCAATACAGGCATTATTTTGATAACCCAGCTAACTATATACACTGAGTGTACAAAACATTAGGAACACCTGCTCTTTCCATGACAGACTGACCAGGTAAATCCAGGTGAGAGCTACTGTATGATCCCTTATTGGATGTCACCTTCAATCAGTGTAGATGAAGGGGAGGAGACGGGTTAAAGAAGGATTTTTAAGCTTTGAGACAATTGATACATGAATTGTGTATGTGTGCCATTCAGAGGGCGAATGAGCAAGACAAAATATTTACGTGCCTTTGAACGGGTTATGGTAGTAGGTGCCAGGCACACCGGTTTGAGGGTGTGAAGTGTGTTTGTCTCACTCAACAGTTTCCCGTGTGTATCAAGGATGGTCCAGCACCCAAAGGACCTACCAGCCAACTTGACACAACTGTAGGAAGCATTGGAGTCAACATGGGCCAGAATACCTGTGGAACGCTTTCGAAACACAAAGAATTGAGGCTGTTCTGAGGGCAAAATGGGGTGCAACGCAATATTAGGAAGGTGTTCCTAATGTTTTGTACACTCAGTGTATGTGGTACAGAAGATAAGTTATTCAAGTCGAAGTTGGATATTAGTAGTGCTGTAGCAAAGGATTTATTATCCAACACTTTGTGAATTTATTAATAAGTTTAAAACCTACAAATATAGTATCTTAATTCCAATAAAAAATGCATGTAAGTGAAATGAGCTTTCCAACACTCTGAAGCTTTCTTTACCCTTAGTGGTCGTTGCTACGGTTAACAATAGGCCTCGTGTCATTGATGACACAAACCTGTCCTCCTCCAAAGCTGACCATAAAAGTGGACGACATATTCAGCTGGAAACAGTACAACTTGATCAATATTTTGCATGGTTCTTACTTTTTTTAAGACAACGTTCCTCACCTATCTCTGAAGTTTTTCAGCTGATATGTTACCTTGCAATACCAGGATACAATCCAAAAAACATTAGCCTACATGTCTTAAGCCAAAAAAGGATTGATTGATCTCATTCAGTGTGCATTGGGCAAGCTACCTTTGGTGCAAAACAACATGGTTAAACCATTTTAAATAAAAAAAATGCAGGCAGCTCTTAATGAAATAACAAGGGGGAATAAGAACAGAATATACAAATCAGCAAAAAGTCAACTCGACCTTAACGTCCATGTGCCAGGTTTTGAAGGTTGCGAAAAGAGAAGTTGAAGAGGTGCCTGAAGCTTGTGTGCAAGAGCTGAATGTTGTGCAAAAGCTGGGTATGTCCTATTGTCCTGGATGGAAGATAAGGTGGCGGGGATTAAAAAGATGGGTCTCACACTTCATGCACATCACAAGATGGGTTCCCAATTTGATATATCCCTTATCCCCTTGTGTAGATCCACAATTACTTGATAGACGTAAGAAATATGGTAATGAGCCATATTGCCTTCTAAGGAATTTACCAAATTGCTTACGACCCTTTCAGATCTAAGTTAGGGTCGACCTAAAATATTAGGCATTCTCACTGGCATGTCCGACTGACAGGTATAATATGCCCATATAAGCAATAAAGCACTGGGTCCATCTCATCTTCGGCGGAATGTCAGAGTGAATGACTCACCAGTTGAGGGGTTCTAGGGCTCCTCCTGTTGGCAGCCTGTCTCCTTCAGCTCCTCCTCCACCTCGCAGTCTAGGTTGGCGGTGTGGAACTCGGCCACGTACAGGTTCTTGTCGATGCTGCCAGGGATGGGCTTGATGTCGGTGACCAGCTGGTCCTCGATGGACTTCAGGTTGAAGCGGTCCTCAGAGGTGATCAGGTTGATGGCCAGGCCCAGGTGACCAAACCTCCCTGAGAGAGACAATACCACAGAGGGATGGAATGGACATGTTGCCAGGATGCAAAACAGAGCATTCAGATATTAAAAGTTGATAAAAAGCATTGACATAATACCACAAGAAGCACATAAACAACACAAGGAAGTTCTATACCTGATCTTCCAATGCGATGCAGGTATGTCTCGGCGTTCTTGGGGAAGTCGAAGTTGATGACGACATTGACGGCTTGGATGTCAATACCTCTGGTGAACAGATCTATTTCAAACAGTAAAATCAACTGTACTACATACCCAAGTAAAATCTGATAGTACCAGACAAAATATACAGAAACAATTCATATGGACACGCAGTGCTTTACAAAAAGACGTGTCATTGGTAGCACTGGTGCTCCCAACTTATAAAAGTTTAAGAGCACAACATAACATTTAGGAGCACCAGAGCATCCATTGAACCCCCCCATTGAATGAACTGCTGCCATTTAATAATGGAACACTAGTGACTTTAATAATGTTTACATCCTGCTTTACTCATTTCATATGTATATACTGTATTCTATTTTAGTCAATGCCACTCAGACGTTGGTCGTCCTAATATACATGTTTTTCTTCATTCCATTCTTTTACTTTTAGATTTGTGTGTACTGTTGTGAATTGGTAGATACTACTGCACTGTTTGGAGCTAGGAACACAAGCATTTAGTTAGATACTACTGCACTGTTGGAGCTAGGAACACAAGCATTTAGTTAGATACTACTGCACTGTTGGAGCTAGGAACACAAGCATTTAGTTAGATACTATTGTACTGTTGGAGCTAGGAACACAAGCATTTAGTTAGATACTACTGCACTGTTGGAGCTAGGAACACAAGCATTTAGTTAGATACAACTGCACTGTTGGAGCTAGGAACACACACATTTAGTTAGATACTACTGTACTGTTAGAGCTAGGAACACAAGCATTTAGTAAGATACTACTGCACTGTTGGAGCTAGGAACACAAGCATTTAGTTAGATACTACTGCACTGTTGGAGCTAGGAACACACACATTTAGTTAGATAATACTGTACTGTTAGAGCTAGGAACACAAGCATTTAGTTAGATACTACTGTACTGATGGAGCTAGGAACACAAGCATTTAGTTAGATACTTCTGTACTGTTAGAGCTAGGAACACAAGCATTTAGTAAGATACTACTGCACTGTTGGAGCTAGGAACACAAGCATTTAGTTAGATACTACTGCACTGTTAGAGCTAGGAACACAAGCATTTAGTTAGATACTACTGTACTGTTGGAGCTAGGAACACAAGCATTTAGTAAGATACTACTGCACTGTTGGAGCTAGGGACATAAGCATTTAGTTCGATACCAATGCACTGTTGGAGCTAGAAGCAAAAGCATTTAGTTAGATATTACGGCACTGTCAGAGCTAGAAGCACAAGCATTTAGTTAGATACTACTGCACTGTTGGAACTAGGAACACAAGCATTTAGTTAGATACTACTGTACTGTTGGAGCTAGGAACACACACATTTAGTTAGATACTACTGTACTGATGGAGCTAGGAACACAAGCATTTAGTTAGATACTACTGTAGTGATGGAGCTAGGAACACAAGCATTTAGTTAGATACTACTGTAGTGATGGAGCTAGGAACACAAGCATTTAGTTAGATACTACTGTACTGATGGAGCTAGGAACACAAGCATTTAGTTAGATACTACTGTACTGATGGAGCTAGGAACACAAGCATTTAGTTAGATACTACTGTACTGTTGGAGCTAGGAACACAAGCATTTAGTTAGATACTACTGTACTGATGGAGCTAGGAACACAAGCATTTAGTTAGATACTACTGTACTGTTGGAGCTAGGAACACAAGCATTTTGCTACACCCACAATAACATCTGCTAAATATGTGTGTGACCAATAAAATGTGATTTGATTTGTGACCCAAAAATATGGTATATATTTAAATGTCGACTTTTACTAATTTTAGCTTTTCATGCTTTTCATATTGAAATCAAGAAGAAGAAAAATAAGGAGAAATAAACATGTTTACCGTGCAATGTCACACGCATCCCTATCAATGAAGACTAGGCTTGGCCAAATTTTATTGCAGATTTTCTAAAATTGAAGCTGGTTCTGGAGGTATTCTAAGGATGATTATCAGGTTACATAAACATGATTAGTGCATTCCCCTCACAATTTTGGCCTTCAAATTTGTTTTCTAAACTAAATAAAGAGAATAGGTTGCTGCTGCTGTCTGGGAGGCAGGCTTATGTGCCTGGGTACGACCATGAAACGAATGAATATGTGATTGCTTTTACTCTAGGGCACTCAGAAACAACGGTAGAGCGAAGCCTAATCTTTACAAAAATTATTTGGTGGACTTTTCTTTCTAGGCGCACTGGTGCTCCCAAATTAATATTCCAGGTCGCACATATAATATTTAGAATCACATTCGACCAAAATGGTTACACTTTAGAACCCTGTGGACACGTACCGGTGCAGACAAGATTTCTGCAGAGTCCATTTCTGAAGTCGTGGAACACACGATTTCTGTACTCCTGTGAGGATTAAAAGAACACTGCATGAGAGCACTGAACACACAACCTCAGAAAAGCATCTCTTCTCATGGCTCCCATACATTGACTAGCACAAACTCATATATTTTTTAAATTTTAAAAAATGTATTTCACCTTTATTTAACCAGGTAGGCTAGTTGAGAACAAGTTCTCATTTACAACTGCGACCTGGCCAAGATAAAGAATAGCAGTGTGAACAGACAACAACACAGAGTTACACATGGAGTAAACAATAAACAAGTCAATAACACAGAAAAAAAAAGGAGTCTTATATACATAGACGAATAGTTACAATTTTAGCAGATTAACACTGGAGTGATAAATGATCAGATGGTCATGTGCAGGTAGAGATACTGGTGTGCAAAAGAGCAGAAAAGTAAATAAATAAAAACAGTATGGGGATGAGGTAGGTAAATTGGGTGGGCTATTTACCGATGGACTATGTACAGCTGCAGCAATCAGTTAGCTGCTCAGATAGCAGATGTTTAAAGTTGGTGAGTGAGATAAAAGTCTCCAACTTCAACGATTCTTGCAATTCGTTCCAGTCACAGGCAGCAGAGAACTGGAAGGAAAGGCGGCCAAATGAGGTGTTGGCTTTAGGGATGATCAGTGAGATACACCTGCTGGAGCGCGTGCTACGGGTGGGTGTTGCCATCGTGACCAGTGAACTGAGATAAGGCGGAGCTTTACCTAGCATGGACTTGTAGATGACCTGGAGCCAGTGGGTCTGGCGACTAATATGTAGCGAGGGCCAGCCGACTAGAGCATACAGGTCGCAGTGGTGGGTGGTATAAGGTGCTTTAGTAACAAAGCGGATGGCACTGTGATAAACTGCATCCAGTTTGCTGAGTAGAGTATTGGAAGCCATTTTGTAGATGACATCGCCGAAGTCGAGGATCGGTAGGTTAGTCAGTTTTACTAGGGTAAGTTTGGCGGCGTGAGTGAAGGAGGCTTTGTTGTGAAATAGAAAGCTGACTCTAGATTTGATTTTGGATTGGAGATGTTTGATATGAGTCTGGAATGAGAGTTTACAGTCTAGCCAGACACCTAGGTACTTATAGATGTCCACATATTCTAGGTCGGAACCATCCAGGGTGGTGATGCTAGTCGGGCGTGCGGGTGCAGGCAGCGAACGGTTGAAAAGCATGCATTTGGTTTTACTAGCGTTTAAGAGCAGTTGGAGGCCACGGAAGGAGTGTTGTATGGCGTTGAAGCTCGTTTGGAGGTTAGATAGCACAGTTTCCAAGGAAGGGCCAGAAGTATACAGAATGGTGCCGTCTGCGTAGAGGTGGATCACGGAATCCCCCGCAGCAAGAGCAACATCATTGATATATACAGAGAAAAGAGTCGGCCCGAGAATTGAACCCTGTGGCACCCCCATAGAGACTGCCAGAGGACCGGACAACATGCCCTCCGATTTGACACACTGAACTCTGTCTGCAAAGTAGTTGGTGAACCAGGCAAGGCAGTCATTAGAAAAACCGAGGCTACTGAGTCTGCCGATAAGAATATGGTGATTGACAGAGTCGAAGGCCTTGGCCAGGTCGATGAAGACGGCTGCACAGTACTGTCTTTTATCGATGGCGGTTATGATATCGTTTAGTACCTTGAGCGTGGCTGAGGTGAACCCGTGACCGGCTCGGAAACCAGATTGCACAGCGGAGAAGGTACGGTGGGATTCGAGATGGTCAGTGATCTGTTTGTTGACTTGCCTTTGAAGACCTTATATAGGCAGGGAAGGATGGATATAGGTCTGTAACAGTTTGGGTTCAGGGTGTCTCCCGCTTTGAAGAGGGATGACCGCGGCAGCTTTCCAGTTCTTGGGGATCTCAGCCGATATGAAAGAGAGGTTGAACGGGTTGGTAATAGGGGTTGCGACAATGGCGGCGGATAGTTTCAGAAATAGAGGGTCCAGATTGTCAAGTCCAGCTGATTTGTATGTGTCCAGGTTTTGCAGCTCTTTCAGAACATCTGCTATCTGGTTTTGGGTAAAGGAGAAGTTGAGGAGGCTTGGGCGAGTAGCTGCGGGGGGCGTGGAGCTGTTGGCCGAGGTTGGAGTAGCCAGGAGGAAGGCATGGCCAGCCGTTGAGAAATGCTTGTTGAAGTTTTCGATTATCATGGATTTATCGGTCAGTGGGCAGCTGGGAGGAGGTGCTCTTGTTCTCCATGGACTTTACAGTGTCCCATAACTTTTTGGAGTTAGAGCTACAGGATGCACATTTCTGCTTGAAAAAGCTGGCCTTTGCTTTCCCAACTGACTGCGTGTGTTGGTTCCTGACTTCCCTGAACAGTTGCATATCGTGGGGACTATTCGATGCTATTGCAGTCCGCCACAGAATGTTTTTGTGCTGGTCGAGGGCAGTCAGGTCTGGAGTGAACCAGGGGCTATATCTGTTCTTAGTTCTGCATTTTTTTAACGGAACATGCTTATCTAAGATGGTGAGGAAGTTACTTTTGAAGAATGACCAGGCATCCTCAACTGACGGGATGAGGTCAATGTCCTTCCAGGATACCCGGGCCAGGTCGATTAGAAAGGCCTGCTCGCAGAAGTGTTTTAGGGAGAGTTTGACAGTGATTAGGTGTGGTCGTTTGACTGCGGACTCGTAGCGGATACAGGCAATGAGGCAGTGATCGCTGAGATCCTGATTGAAGACAGCGGAGGTGTATTTGGAGGGCCAGTTGGTCAGGATAACGTCTATGAGGGTGCCCTTGTTTACAGATTTAGGGTTGTACCTGGTGGGTTCCGTGATGATTTGTGTGAGATTGAGGGCATCTAGCTTAGATTGTAGGACTGCCGGGGTGTTAAGCGTATCCCAGTTTAGGTCAGCTAACAGAACAAACTCTGAAGCTAGATGGGGGGATGATCAATTCACAAATGATATCCAGGGCACAGCTGGGAGCTGAGGGGGGTCGGTAGCAGGCGGCAACAGTGAGAGACTTATTTCTGGAGAGATTCATTTTTTAAATTAGAAGTTTGAACTGTTTGCGTATGGACCTGGAAAGTATGACATTACTTTGCAGGCTATCTCTGCAGTAGACTGCAACTCCTCCCCCTTTGGCAGTTCTATCTTGACGGAAAATGTTATAGTTGGGTATGGAAATCGCAGAATTTTTGGTGGCCTTCCTAAGCCAGGATTCAGATACAGCAAGGACATCAGGGTTGGCAGAGTGTGCTAAAGCAGTGAGTAAAACAAACTTAGGGAGGAGGCTTCTGATGTTGACATGCATGAAACCAAGGCTTTTTCGATCACAGAAGTCAACAAATGAGGGTGCCTGGGGATATGCAGGGCCTGGGTTTACCTCCACATCACCCGCGGAACAGAGGAGGAGTAGGATGAGGGTGCGGCTAAAGGCTATCAAAACTGGTCACCTAGAGCATTGGGGACAAAGAATAAAAGGAGCAAATTTCTGGGCGTGGTAGAATATATTCAGGGCATAATGCGCAGACAGGGGTATGGTGGTGTGCGGGTACAGCGGAGGTAAGCCCAGGCACTGGGTGATGATAAGAGAGGTTGTGTCTCTGGACATGCTGGTTGTAATGGGTGAGGTCACCACATGTGTGGGAGGTGGGACAAAGGAGGTATGAAGAGTGGAACTAGGGGGTCCATTGTAAACTAAAACAATGATAACTAACCTGTACAACAGTATACAAGGCATATTGACAATTGAGAGAGACATACAGCGAGGCATAAAGTAATCACAGGTGTTGATTGGGAGAGCTAGCTAAAACAACAGCTAATCAGCTAACACAACAACAGCAGGTAAAATGGCGATGACTAGGCAGAGAGGGTCGGATTAACTACACACAGAGCCTGAGTTCGCGGCTGGGGCCGACAGATAAAAATAAATAAACAGAATGGAGTACGGTGATTAATGGACAGTCCAGCAGGCATCAGCTATGTAGCCAAGTTATCATAGTGTCCAGGGGGCAGCAGTAGATGGAACAGGGGAGCCACCACTATGCTAGCGACACGGCGTTTAAAGTTAGTAGCCCTGGGCTAGTAGGAGCGTCTGCTCCGACGGAGGCCGGATGAAGGCACAGCGGATGGAGTATTCGTCGGCAGACCAGTCGTGGTGGTGCGGCGGGGCGCCGTGTCGACAGAGAATCCAAGCCAGATGGCGAAAGAGGTATTGTGGAATTTAGTTTGCTAGCCGGGAGATGTGCCTGGCTCACAGCTAACTGGTTCTAGCTTCGTGGCAGTGGCGTTAGCCACTATATCCAATCGGTAGCAGCGGTGATCCGGTGCCAAGGTCCAGAGTTTACAGCAAGGATCCGGTGGAGTTTTGGGCTCTAGCCGTGTATGAGTGGGGTTCGGGTGAACAGCTGAGTAGGCCGGGAGGTGGGCCTCAGGCATAGCTTCGGTACTGGGTGCCACGGTGTGTGAAAGCTAGCCAGTGGTCCAGGGATTACGGCAGGAATCTGCCGTTGTTGTGGAGAGACAGTCCGATATTGGTAGACTAGCGAGTATTATCCAGGCTAAAAACAGGGCTGGTATCTGTGCAGAAGGTAAAAGCCGCTAGCAGTGCCTAACAATGACTAAATAGCTTGTAGCTAATTAGCTGGTTAGCTTCTGGAGATTCTTGAATGTGTTCTAAAATTGAAAATAATAGCGATTCCGTATCACATTGGGTGAGGCAGGTTACCGGAAGGTATAATCGAATAAAAAATCGAAAAGAGATTGAAAATAAATTGAAATATATATACAAAAAATGCGAAAAATACAAAAGTACACGAGAGGACAAAACAAACACGTCTTCACTGCTACGCCATCTTGGAGACATAATCTCCTCTCTGGTCAGGTTTTTTCTTATAGGACAAATAACATGAATCTGAATCATCATTAAATCTGGTATGGTTTGTAGACCCACTAAATATGTTAATAATAATATTAATGGGTTGGAACCAGTCTTGGGAACAGAACCAAAAACTGGAAAATATTTTTTTCCAGGAACAGAATCAGAACCACGAACTAAAGTAATCTATACTGTTCCGGAACAGAATTGTTATTTTAAAACCAAGGGAACTGGTTAACAAAGTTATTTTAAGTTGCGGTAATTTTTTCCCAGTCCAACAAAAAGCAAAGCACTTATGCAAAGCCCTCACTCTGTCACTCAGAAACTTATTCCAGTGTCTGCCTGACAGAAAATATTTGCCAGTGTGTAGGCAATCCTCTGTAGGTACAATTCTGTGGGCCTAATTATGATAATTGTCATAACAACAAGATGCACAGTGCTTCAAGCTAAGCCATCTCCTGTATCGCCTCTCACTCTCTCCCCACCCGCCAAATGTCAGTCGCATCTCGCGCCTTACTCTAGTCTGTCCAATGCATGTAAATAGCTTGCCCGCTCCATAGCAAGCTGCTCTATCCGCACTGATTGGTGAAGTAATTAATGTCGAGCAACAATGCCTTCAGAAAGTATTCACATCCCTTCACTTTTTCCAAATGTTGTTGTGTTACAGCCTGAATTTAAAATTTATTAAATTGTGATTTTTTCTTCATCGCTGGCCTACACACAATACCCCATAATATCAAAGTGGATTTTTTTTATTTTTACAAATTCATTAAAAATTAAAAGCTGAAATGTCTTGAGTCAATAAGTATTCAACCCCTTTGTTATGGCAAGCCTAAATAAGTTCAGGAGTAAACATCTGCTTAACAAGTCACATAATAAGTTGCATGGACTCACTGTGTGTGCAATAATAGTGTTTAACATAATTTTTGAATGACTATCTCATCTCTGTACCCCACACATACAATTATCTGTAAGGTCCGCAAGAGATTCGTGGCACCATAATTTACATAAATACATCAAAACACATGGCTTGATACCATTCCATTTGCCCCATTCCAGCCATTATTATGAGCCGTCCTCCCCTCAGCAGCCTCCACTGGTAAGGTCCCCCAGTCGAACAGTAAATGTCAAACACAGATTCAACCAAAGAGCGAGGCACCTATTGGTAGATACATTTTTTGTTGTTGTTTAAAGCAGACATGGAATATTCCTTTGAGCATGGTGAAGTTATTAATTACACTTTGGATGGTGTATCAATACATCCTGTTACTACAAAGATACAGGCGTCCTTCCTAACTCTTTTGCCGGAAAGGAAGGAAACCGCTCAGGGATTTCACCACAGGGCCAATGGTGACTTTAAAACAGTTTAATGGCTGTGATAGGAGAAAACTGAGAATGGATCAATGATATTGTAGTTACTCCACAATACTAATCTAATTGACAGAGTAAAAGGGAAGCCTGTACAGAATATTCCAAAACATGCATCCTGTTTGCAACAAGGCACTAAAGTAATACTACAAAAAATGTGGCAAAGCAATTCACTGTTTGTCCTGAATACAAAGTGTTATGTTTGTGGAAAATCCAACGCAAACATTACTGAGTACCACTCTCCATATATTCAAGCATAGTGGTGGCTGCATCATGTTATAGGTAAGCTTGTAATCATTAAGGACTGGGGAGTTTCTCAGGATAAAAAGGAAACGGAATGGAAACACAGACAAAATCCTAAAGGAAAAGCTGGCTCAGTCTGCTTTCCACCAGTCACTGGGAGATTAATTCAACTTTCAGCAGGACAATAGCCTAAAACACAAGGCCAAATTTACACTTGTGTTACTTACCAAGAAGACAGTGAATGTTCCTGTGGCCGAGTTACAGTTTTAACTTAAATCTGGTTGTCTAGCAATTGTTCAACAAACAATTTTATCATCATTTTCAATACATTAGCAGAAATAAAAAAATAAAAAAACATTTTCACTTTGTCATTATGGGGTATTGTGTGTAGATGGTTTTAATCCATTTTGAATTTAGGCTGTAACAACAAAATGTGGAATATGTCAAGGGTTTTAGTTTAATTTATTTGCACCACAAAGAAAACAAGTGACAAAACAGATTTACTAAAAATATATATAACAAATCAAATGTGCAGGTGCGGTTGGAAGCCCAGTGGCTTATATGAAAAACACACCACAAAAAAGCAATATACAATATGTCATGAAAATCAAAGGTGCCAGATCAGCTAGCCAAACTCTCTTTCTCTCTTGGGGGAGTTGGCCCAGTTTTATGACTTAATGTTGTAAACTTTCTCTCTCTTGCACTGCAGTATGGAGAAGTTAAACATCCCTTTGTTGTAACAGGGACAGACTTTGCCAAAACTTCAAACATCAAACAATGAACATTGGGACAATATATTTCAATATCCAAATGTTGGGAATTATGACAAATGTAATATAGAAATGAATGTCTATTTTGTGATGACATTAAAATGGTCAGAAAGACTGTATAACATGCTAACTGTAACTCTGAAAGTGTAACATCCTAGTGATCAGGTTTACATCTAAAATAAATTATTAAGTATAAGAATACTTTTGAAAAGATAGAAATGTGATTTTACCCTTTTCATATAAACCTGGGCCAAGTCGGTAACCACGCCCATGTGAGTACAGGCATTGTTTCAACATGACGGAACCGGCTTTCCGACCAGAGTGCTTAAGAGGACTCACTGAAAAATGTACATATTAGACCAAAATGGTCTAAATGGTTTAAAACTATAAGACCAGAAAATGGTAAGACCCTCTGAAACTTTCAACGAGTGAAGGTGAAGGAAGACTAGACTACACATTCACAGCCTGCAGCTGTATATGTAAAATAGCCTAGGAAACTCGACCAAAGACGGGAGGCAAAGAACAGTTTCTCTCACCATCATGAGGTATCTATTCTAACAAACTTAGGGAAATACAGATCCCTCTCAACACTGTGTGGGACCTCTGATGTATCCATTCTAACAAACACTCCAGAACAAAAGAAGCCTACAACTAAGAAGGACATTGTGACCTCTGGGGGACAACCAGAGACTTAAATCGAAACACTTCCCATAGACGGATCGAATTCAACAGAGAGATGACAAAGACATCCACGCGTAAATATATACATCGCAATTATTTTAGAATGAGTATTCATATTCCCATGAGCATAGCTTCCACATATCTTTGTCTCTCCTGCTCTTTATCTTTCCCCACCCCCTTTCCATTGTGTAACAAGCTGTCATATTGTGTTAGGCCACTAGGGACTTTTCATATGCATTAGGTTAGTAATCGATAACCTATACCATGTGTGTTTATGTATTTCTGTGTGATTATTTAGTTAGTATTTATTTATTTTATTTTTTCAATTTTATTAGGATCCCCATTAGCTGTTGCAAAAGCGGCAGCTACTCTTCCTGGGGTCCACGCAAAACATGAAACATAATACAGAATGACATAATACAGAACATCAATAGACAAGAACAGCTCAAGGACAGAACTACATACATGTTTTAAAAGGCACACGTAGCCTACATATCAATGCATACGCACAAACTATCTAGGCGTTGTGCCGCATGTTGCTTTATCTGTTTTTTGAAACCAGGTTTGCTGTTTATTTTAGCAATATGAGATGGAAGGAAGATCCTGACAAAATATCCCGTTTACTACGGGAACGTTATTTTTCCAAAAATGAAAATACTGCCCCCTAGTCACAAAAGGTTAATGACTCCAACCTAAGTGTATGTAAACTTCCGACTTCAACTGTATATTAGCCCTCAAGATTACAATTAAGAGCATCTTTGCAACCATTGAATCTATATGTTTTGACAATAACAGCTTACAATCTAAGGTAACGCCAAGTAATTTAGTCTCCTCAACATGTTCAACAGCCACACCATTCATTACCAGATAAAGCTGAGGTCTAGCACTTAAGGAATGATTTGTACCAAATACAATGCTCTTAGTTCTAGAGATGTTCAGGACCAGTTTATTACTGGCCACCCATTCCAAAACAGACTGCACATCTTTGTTAAGGGTTTCAGTGACTTCATTAGCTGTGGTTGCTGATGTGTATATAGTTGAATCATCAGAATACACGGACACACATGCTTTGCTTAATGCCAGTGGCAGGTCATTGATAAAAATAGAAACGAGTAGAGGGCCTAGAGAGCTGCCCTGTGGTACACCACACTTTACATGTTTGACATGAGAAAAGCTTCCATTAAATAAATAATTAAGCCAATTTGTGTGTCACTGATTCATCTCTTAGGCTAAGGTTCTTGTGGATTAAGATATTTGCGAAGTTCAGAATGAGACTGATATGAAGAAATGATTGATTGATAACTGGTATATCGATGTATTCTTGAGTTAATTTGGGAAACTGTAACTCATTAAATAAACTTTTCCCATGATGCCCCAAATTACTAATGAATTAGTTGCATGATTAATTTAATTGAGTAATAATTAAACGTAGGAGGTAATTAAGTACCAAAAAAAAGTTAAAAAAAAAGATAAAACCTACTATTCATAAATTAATTGATCAGTAATCACAAGAAAAAAATGTGTTTTGTTTAAATGTGTGTGTGAGAAATAGGCTATACGGAGGATATTACTGAGCAGTTTGTTTCATCAGGCTGACCCCCAGTCTGTCCGTAGAGCTCCGAGAGAGGACTGTGTCGAGGCACAGATCTTGGGAAGAATACCAAAATATTTATTCGGGCATTGAAGTTTCCCAAGAACACAGTGACCTCCATCATTCTTAAATGGAAGAAGTTTGGAACCACTAATACCCTTCCTAGAACTGGCTACCCGGCCAAACTGAGCAATCGGGGGAGAAGGCCCTTGCTCAGTGAGGTGACCAAGAACCCCATGGCCAATCTGATAGCGCTACAGAGTACCTCTGTGGAGATGGGAACCTTCCAGAAGGACAACCATGTTTGCAGCACTCCACCAATCAGGCCAGACAGAAGCATCACGTCTGGAAGAAACCTGGCACCATCCTTACGGTGAAGCATGGTGGTGGCAGCACCATGCTGTGGGGATGTTTTTCAGCGGCAGGGACTGGTAGACTAGTCAGGTTCGAGGGAAAGATGAACGGAGCAAAGTACAGAGAGGTCCTTGATGAAAACCTGCTCCAGAGCGAGCGCTTCAGGACCTCAGACTAGGGCGAAGGTTCACCTTCCAACAGAATAATGACCCTAAGCACACAGCCAAGTCAACGCAGCAGTGGCTTCGGGACAAGTCTCTAAATGCCCTTGAGTGGCCCAGCCAGAGCCGGACTTGAACCCAATCTAACATCTGTGGAGAAACCTGAAAATAGCTGTGCACCGACGCTCCCCATCCAACCTGACAGAGTTTGAGGGGACCTGCAGAGAAGAATGGGAGGAACTCCCCAAATACAGGTGTGCCAAACTTGTAGCGTCATGTTTTTGCAAACATTTCTAAAACCTGTTTTTGATTTAATCAATTATAGAATAAGGCAAAATGTGCAAAAAGTCAAGGGGTCTGAATACTTTCCGGATACACAGTAGATTAGGGATAACAAAAGTCCAATTATTGAACCCTGTGGCATGTCACAGAATATCTTGGCCCTGGTAGATGCACAGCCGTTTGCATAAACAAATGGTTCTCTATCATAAACATAATTATATAACCAATTATATGTATAATCATGAAAACCATAGTATTGCAATCTAGAAAGTAATATTTCATGATCAACCTTGTCAAACGCTTTGGATACATCTAAAAAGATGCCAAGAGAATATTCATTGTTGTTTAGGGCAGTAAATATTTTCTCCCCAAGTTGCAAAAGAGCCATATCTGTGGAGTAGTTTTTACCAAAACCATTTTGTAGCTCATATAGAATACAGTGTTGATTTAAATGTTTCAATATTTTCACAGACACATTTTTACAAGGATTCTGTAAAAAACATGGTAGTACAGATATTGGGCAATCATTTGTAAAATATCAAATATTGTCACGGCCTTTAAATGAAGAGGACCAAGGTGCAGCGTTGTGAGTGTACATATTATTTTTATTAGAAAAGACGCCGAACAAAACAATAAACACTACAAAACAAACCATGAAGCTAAAGGCTATGTGCCCTATACAAAGTCAACCTCCCACAAAGACAGGTGGAAAAAGGGCTACCTAAGTATGGTTCACAGAGACAACGATAGACAGCTGTCCCTGATTGAGAACCCTACCCAGCCAAAACATAGAAACACAAATAATAGAACACAGAATACCCACCCAAAATCACACCCTGACCAAACCAAATAGAGACACAAAAAGGATCTCGAAGGTCAGGGCGTGACAAATATTTAGAAACAATACGAGTTTGCGAAGCTCAGTAATTGAGGAAGACACTGACTTCAACAAAAAGGCCCCAATCTCATCATGCTGCTGCTGATCTTAAAGCGCTCACAATTAATTTAGTTTAAAATTCTACATCTACTGCTACTAATCAATACCATCTGTTAATTTCCAGCGGCCAAAGAGAAGTGGAAAATTGGAAAGTGGTCAGAAATGTCAGTATAAAGTATACCTGTATTAGCAACATTATTTAAATAATTAGTAAAAAATATGATCAATAAGGGTGGCAGACGAACTGGTCAGTCTGCGGTCTTATAGATGAGGGGATCAGATGAACTGGTCAGTCTGTGGTCTTATAGATGAGGGGATACAGATGTGCTGGTCAGTCTGTGGTCTTATAGATGAGGGGACACAGATAGATGGAGTATAAAGTATTCAACAAGTCAGATGAACTGGTCAGTCTGTGGTCTTATAGATGAGGGGATACAGATGAACTGGTCAGTCTGTGGTCTTATAGATGAGGGGATACAGATGTACTGGTCAGTCTGTGGTCTTATAGATGAGGGGATACAGATGAACTGGTCAGTCTGTGGTCTTATAGATGAGGAGATACAGATGTACTGGTCAGTCTGTGGTCTTATAGATGAGGGGATACAGATGAACTGGTCAGTCTGTGGTCTTATAGATGAGGGGATACAGATAGATGGAGTATAAAGTATTCAACACGTCAGATGAACTGGTCAGTCTGTGGTCTTATAGATGAGGGGATACAGATGTACTGGTCAGTCTGTGGTCTTATAGATGAGGGGATACAGATGAACTGGTCAGTCTGTGGTCTTATAGATGAGGGGATACAAATAGATGGAGTATAAAGTATTCAACACGTCAGATGAACTGGTCAGTCTGTGGTCTATTAGATGAGGGGATACAGATGAACTGGTCAGTCTGTGGTCTTATAGATGAGTCGATACAGATAGATGGAGTATGAAGTATTCAACAAGTCAGATGAACTGGTCAGTCTGTGGTCTATTAGATGAGGGGATACAGATGAACTGGTCAGTCTGTGGTCTTATAGATGAGGGGATACAGATAGATGGAGTATAAAGTATTCAACACGTCAGATGAACTGGTCAGTCTGTGGTCTATTAGATGAGGGGATACAGATGAACTGGTCAGTCTGTGGTCTTATAGATGAGGGGACACAGATAGATGGAGTTTAAAGTATTCAACAAGTCAGGTGTCAGTCTGTGGTCTTATAGATGAGGAGATACAGATTAACTGGTCAGTCTGTGGTCTTATAGATGAGGGGATACAGATAGATGGGGTTCAAAGTATTCAACAAGTTAGATGAACTGGTCAGTCTGTGGTCTTATAGATGAGGGGATACAGATAGATGGAGTATAAAGTATTCAACAAGTCAGATGAACTGGTCAGTCTGTGGTCTTATAGATGAGGAGATACAGATGAACTGGTCAGTCTGTGGTCTTATAGATGAGGAGATACAGATGAACTGGTCAGTCTGTGGTCTTATAGATGAGGGGATACAGATAGATGGGGTTCAAAGTATTCAACAAGTTAGATGAACTGGTCAGTCTGTGGTCTTATAGATGAGGGGATACAGATAGATGGAGTATAAAGTATTCAACAAGTCAGATGAACTGGTCAGTCTGTGGTCTTATAGATGAGGAGATACAGATGAACTGGTCAGTCTGTGGTGTTATAGATGAGGAGATACAGATGAACTGGTCAGTCTGTGGTCTTATAGATGAGGGGATACAGATAGATGGAGTATAAAGTATTCAACAAGTCAGATGAACTGGTCAGTCTGTGGTCTTATAGATGAGGAGATACAGATGAACTGGTCAGTCTGTGGTCTTATAGATGAGGAGATACAGATGAACTGTCAGTCTGTGGTCTTATAGATGAGGAGATACAGATGAACTGGTCAGTCTGTGGTCTTATAGATGAGGAGATACAGATGAACTGGTCAGTCTGTGGTCTTATAGATGAGGAGATACAGATGAACTGGTCAGTCTGTGGTCTTATAGATGAGGAGATACAGATAGGTGGAGTATAAATTATTCAACAAGTCAGATGAACTGGTCAGTCTGTGGTCTTATAGATGAGGAGATACAGATGAACTGGTCAGTCTGTGGTCTTATAGATGAGGGGATACAGATGAACTGGTCAGTCTGGGGTCTTATAGATGAGGGGATACAGGTGAACTGGTCAGTTTGTGGTCTTATAGATGAGGGGATACAGATGAACTGGTCAGTCTGTGGTCTAATAGATGAGGGGATACAGATGAACTGGTCAGTCTGTGGTCTTATAGATGAGGGGATACAGATGAACTGGTCAGTCGGTGGTCTTATAGATGAGGGGATACAGATAGATGGAGTATAAAGTATTCAGCAAGTCAGATGAACTGGTCAGTCTGTGGTCTAATAGATGAGGGGATACAGATGAACTGGTCAGTCTGTGGTCTTATAGATGAGGGGATACAGATGAACTGGTCAGTCGGTGGTCTTATAGATGAGGGGATACAGATAGATGGAGTATAAAGTATTCAACAAGTCAGATGAACTGGTCAGTCTGTGGTCTTATAGATGAGGGGATACAGATGAACTGGTCAGTCGGTGGTCTTATAGATGAGGGGATACAGATAGATGGAGTATAAAGTATTCAACAAGTCAGATGAACTGGTCAGTCTGCGGTCTTATAGATGAGGAAATACAGATGAACTGGTTAGTCTGGGGACTTATAGATGAGGGGATACAGATGAACTGGTCAGTCTGTGGTCTTATAGATGAGGGGATACAGATGAACTGGTCAGTCTGTGGTCTTATAGATGAGGGGATACAGATAGGAGTATAAAGTATTCAACAAGTCAGGTGTAAGTGAGTGGTCTTATAGATCCAGTATAAAGTATTCAACAAGTCAGGTGTCAGTGAGTGGTTCTCTTCAATAAGTTTATGTTGTAATCATCCAATAGAAAACAAATTGTATCTTCATTATTAATCAAACCAAAGGTTGATGCAAGGACAAATGAAACTCCCAATATTGGAATCGGGTAGATGGATGCAATACCACTTTACCACTCAAAAATGACGTGGGTGGTGTAAGAATATTCTGAAGATAAATACACAATGGAAAGGACGAGATGACTAAAGGTTAGGAGGACTAAAGGTCAAGAGAGTACTAACGATCAACAGGGAATTATCAATGGAATTAGTTGGTTTTCAGTTCAACATCTGTTTAGAATCTGTGTAGGAATGTCAGTCCTGGACTCATAGCTACATGTGCCACGTTTTCATTGGTCTGAATCGGCTGTACTGTAGCAGGATACTTGTTATTTGGCCATTGGCCATATTTTACGGAAAATAATTCTAATTGGTCAACCACAGGCTAGGGCTGGGGGTTGTAAATTACACCCTGTCGGTTTGTTCTGTGGAGAGAATCCCTGAGGACAGGGAAGAAATGACCATCTACCACCTACTTCCAAGCATGATTTGTCCTCTTTGAATAAACATATTTTCCTCCCCCTGATTTGCTTTGGGGTCTGTGATATTGAGGAATAACATCAACTGCTAACAGTGAGAATAAATATGTGTGTGTGGGTGGGTGTGTATGTGCATACTTTCTGATGGCACAGTAAATGTAATAAAAAAATATATATATATATTTCAGAGGTTTTTGTACGAAACCGTTCAGAACTTTATTTTTCTGGTCAGAACAGTGGAACGAAAAAAAAAAATCGGGTTCCAACCCAATAATAATGTTTAACCTCTTTTCAGAAAGATGCAGATTTTTTCTCTTGTAGAACAATAAGCGTGAATCTAAATGGCTCACCTGCATCATCTTGGCGTGGATGTAGAAGCAGGAGTAGCCCAGCTGGGTGATCTTCTTGGCCAGCAGCTCAACTCTCTGGGTGGAGTTACAGAAGATAATGGACTGATTGATCTGCAGCTGTGAAAAACAAACCACAAGAGAAAGGAAATGTTAAAACTAACAAACAATAACAAACACTTTATACAACGTTTCTCATGAGAATCTCAAAACAGCAATATTGAGTTCTGGCAGGTCTTAGGCGATGGTTTAACATGAATGTAACCCTTTCTGAAGTGAGATTGAAAGATCAGAGTGGCTGCGGATCCAAACACCCCCCCCCCCCCCCGGACTAAAGAATAAAGAAGCTTATGCGCATGTGCGGAACACGTTCTACACGTGTTTATTCTCCACGCAGTCTCTGCTCTACTAGTCTGACTACCAGTCACTTTAGCTAACATTCCACTCGTCACAAGTCTAATAAATACATTTAATATAGCCTAAACCAACACAATAAATCCATTATTAAAGAAACATGATATGAAGAAAATGTATCCTATTTCAGAAGAATATAATAGCAGACTCTGAGTTGTCCTTACGTTAGGGCCAGACCTGTGCCATTAGGACCTGACCACCTGTGCAATATGGCTGTGGGCTACACTAGTTCATTTAGCAGACAGGTTAGAATTACGTAGCATTATTGTATAGTATGAAGAATTGGCCTACAATTGAACAAAGTTGAATAAATAGAAAGGATATTTTCCCCAAATGATTTGCGAGGGACCTCACACATGCGGTTATTCTGTGTTGAGCGGTTAACAAAGAAACAGGACCTCCTATATGCTTCATTTAGAGTTATTTATGTAACTTTAGTTGTGATACAAACGTTGGGCTATATGTTTGAATTTTAACACATTCTAAGGATGCACGATGCAACAACTAATGATGATTTGAAAAAGTTACAAAAACCATCCTTAGCATACACTCGAAGAGCTAATGCAGTTTACGTGCAGTTACGTTTTTAATACGCAAGCATGTCCATAAGGCTAGGGGAAGCTAAGCTTTACCTAATGTAAACTGAATTAAAATCGCCAAAATTATATAGCCTAATTAGCAGGGATGCACGATATCGGTGAACATATCGGAATCGGCCAACATCGTTATCGGCCCGATGTCCAGTTTAATGCCGATTTGCAAACCCGATGTCAAAGCTGCATACCTATAAAACGTAGGTACATGACGTAATGACGGCACGTAAAATTCTGCGCAACACGTGCAACACAGTATTCCTAACTTAGCCCACCATGTCTGCTGTCTGGATCGAGCAGTCAACAAGGCGAGCAGTCATTTGATGGAGTAAGAACATTTCAGAGAGACAAATGAAAGGCAAAATCCATTAAAGCCAAGATAATGGATTTCATTGCCCTTGACAATCAACCATCTCTGTCGTGGGTGATGTTGGCTTTCGCCAACTGGTCGAGCACCAGTACACACTACTAAGTGCGCTATTTTTCAGATGGTACCCTACCCGAGTTACACAGTAATAGCGTCACTGCTATTAGCTTCACGACATGCATACTATGGAACTTGGTACCTAGCTAGCACCAATACAACCAGCCTCAAACAATGGCCAGTAGAAACTGCAGTCATTTTCATTATTCTTAGCAATGATTTAGGAATCCTTGTAAATATTAGCTAGGTTGCCACTTGTTGTTCGCCTATTGAAATTGAACTTCAGTTCATGAAAATAAATAGCTAGCCAGGTACTTAACACTGTTGTCCAAAGCTAACACAATAAGCGGCTAGCTAGCTTCATCTGGCTAGCGAGTCTTGACCGGACCAGGTTATGTGTTGTAAAGCCACAATAAGGATTAGGCATAATATAGCTTGGTGTCATCATCTAAAATAACCCTAATTTATAAGACAGTTCTTATTTGATTAATGGTGGTCGGACCCACCTATGTGAGGCTAGCCACAATACGGATTAGCCACAACAATGGAATTTGCAGTTTGCCTTCAAAATAAAAGTATGTCATTGACAGTGAAGCAAATTAATACAAATAGTATAATTATGCCATACTTTTATTTTGAAGGCTAACTGAAGGAGGATACAGATATAGAACCAGACAAAGCAGAGTTACTGAAGGAGGATACAGATATAGAACCAGACATAGCAGAGTTACTGAAGGAGGATGAGGGTACATATATTGACCCAGACATAACAGATTTACTGAAGGAGGATACAGATATAGAGCCAGGCATAACAGAGTTACTGAAGGATGATAGAGATATAGAGCCAGACATAACAGAGATACTGAAGGAGGATACAGATATAGAACCAGACATAGCATAGTTACTGAAGGAGGATACAGATGTAGAACCAGACATAGCAGAGTTACTGAAGGAGGATGGGGATACAGATGTAGACCCAGACATAACAGTTACTGAAGGAGGATACAGATATAGACCTAGACATAACAGAGTTACTGAAGGAGGATACAGATATAGACCCAGACATAACAGAGTTACTGAAGGAGGATGAGGATGCATATATAGACCCAGACATAAGAGTTACTGAAGGAGGATACAGATATAGACCCAGACATAACAGAGTTACTGAAGGAGGATACAGATGTAGACCCAGACATAACACAGTTACTGAAGGAGGATGAGGATACAGATATAGAACCAGACATAGCAGAGTTACTGAAGGAGGATACAGATGTAGAACCAGACATAGCAGAGTTACTGAAGGAGGATGACGATACAGATATCGAGCCAGGCATAACAGAGTTACTGAAGGAGGATGAGTATACAGATATAGAGCCAGACATAACAGAGTTACTGAAGGAGGATGGGGATACAGATGTAGACCCAGACATAAGAGTTACTGAAGGAGGATACAGATATTGACCCAGACATAACAGAGTTACTGAAGGAGGATGAGGATACAGATATAGACCCAGATATAAGAGTTACTGATGGAGGATGGGGATACAGATGTAGACCCAGACATAACAGTTACTGAAGGAGGATACAGATATAGACCTAGACATAACAGAGTTACTGAAGGAGGATACAGATATAGACCCAGACATAACAGAGTTACTGAAGGAGGATGAGGATGCAGATATAGACCCAGACATAAGAGTTACTGAAGGAGGATACAGATATAGACCCAGACATAACAGAGTTACTGAAGGAGGATACAGATGTAGACCCAGACATAACAGAGTTACTGAAGGAGGATGGGGATACAGACTTAAAGAGTTACTGAAGGAGGATACAGATATAAAGCCAGGCATAACAGAGTTACTGCAGGAGGATGAGGATATAGATATAGACCCATACATAACAGAGTAACTGAAGGAGGATACAGATATAGAACCAGACATAGCAGAGTTACTGAAGGAGGATACAGGTATAGACCCAGACATAACAGAGTTACTGGAGGAGGATACAGATATAGACCCAGACATAGCAGAGTTACTGAAGGAGGATGACGATACAGATATCGAGCCAGGCATAACAGAGTTACTGAAGGAGGATGAGTATACAGATATAGAGCCAGACATAACAGAGTTACTGAAGGAGGATGGGGATACAGCTATAGACCCAGATATAACAGAGTTACTGAAGGAGGATGAGGATACAGATAAAGACCCAGACATAACAGAGTTACTGAAGGAGGATACATATATAGACCCAGACATAACAGATTTATTGAAGGAGGATACAGATTTGACCCAGACATAACAGAGTTACTGAAGGAGGATACAGATATAGACCCATACATAACAGAGTTACTGAAGGAGGATACAAATATAGAGCCAGACATAACAGAGTTACTGAAGGAGGATGAGGATACAGATATAGACCCAGACATAACAGAGTTACTGAAGGAGGATGAGGATACAGATATAGCACCAGACATCACAGAGTTACTGAAGGAGGATACAGATATAGAGCCTGACTTAACAGAGTTACTGAAGGAGGAGGAGGATATAGACCCAGACATAACAGAGTTACTGAAGGAGGATGAGGATACAGCTATTGACCAGACATAACAGAGTTGCTGAAGGAGGATGAGGATACTGATATAGACCCAGACATAACAGAGTTACTGAAGGAGGATGAGGATACAGATATAGAGCCAGACATAACAGAGTTACTGAAGGAGGATGAGGATACAGACATAAGAGTTACTGAAGGAGGATACAGATATAGACCCAGACATAACAGAGTTACTGAAGGAGGATACAGATATAGACCCAGACATAACAGAGTTACTGAAGGAGGATACAGGTATAGACCCAGACATAACAGAGTTACTGAAGGAGGATGAGGATACAGATATCGAGCCAGGCATAACAGAGTGACTGAAGGAGGATGAGGATACAGATATAGACCCAGATATAACAGAGTTACTGAAGGAGGATGAGGATACAGATAAAGACCCAGACATAACAGAGTTACTGAAGGAGGATACATATATAGAACCAGACATAGCAGAGTTACTGAAGGAGGATGAGGATACAGAAATTGACCCAGACATAACAGATTTACTGAAGGAGGATGAGGATGCCATTATAGACATTCATGCATCCTTTGATGGCACTTTGCACAAGAGAGGATTCACTTCCAACTAGGGGATAGGTTTATTAATTTGTGCTGGTACCAGCGAACCCTTGAAAATGGCGAAGGTCCACCCTGTCACAATAACCTTGGAGGCCATACATTTTTTTATAGAAAGATTCCACAGAAAATGGTACCTATACATCATAGAATGTCAAATGATAACGTCCTCAAAATAATATAGCACGGAGGATGATGAATGTCCCTAATATGGTCGCTATGCACAAAATTTGTTTGTTTGCAAAAGCTGCATTGACGGAGCAGCCAGTATGGCAGGAGCCACGTTCAATTAGGGAGCCACTGCTATTTCAAATGTGATGTACAAATTGTGGCTTGACAGCTCTTTGGTGACATTGGAAGCAATCAGAGAGAAGTTGTGAGAGCTGATGCTGCTTCAATGAAGTGTGCCAAGCATAGACACAGGTCCCATGACAGTCAAGAAAGTAAAGTGGCACCAGAAACAACTCAGAGGGCCTTACATGTGGGGCAGGCGTAGCTGATTAATGTTCTGCACATTTCAACAGCCATACACAATCCTTGTATGTGAAACAATTTAGCAAAGTGATATAACAATTTGCCCAAAACTGCATATTTGGCCAGCAGTATATAAAGCATATGCACTATTGCTTGAGACAAATGTATTAATCATGCTAATGTATTTGTAAAAGGTATATTTTATGTTTAATTGTCAGTTTAGGAGTGATAAATTAATGAGTTTAATTAATGTGACATAAATGGTCGTATTTATGGAAAGTACATTTTAATTGCTTTGGCCTATCTTTATCGTCCGTTTTCTCAATATGACATGTTCCCCGTGGGCCAGTTCATTTTTCTCAGTCTTCAAAGGACATACATTCCCATTATTCCACACACAGGTTCTTAGGTCTTATAGTCAGACTTTTACAGAGGCTTTTTTTTATGTCTTGTGTCTTTTTATATACAGTGCCTTGCGAAAGTATTCGGCCCCCTTGAACTTTGCAACCTTTTGCCACATTTCAGGCTTCAAACATAAAGATATAAAACTGTATTTTTTTTTGTGAAGAATCAACAACAAGTGGGACACAATCATGAAGTGGAACGACATTTATTGGATATTTCAAACTTTTTTAACAAATCAAAAACTGAAAAATTGGGCGTGCAAAATTATTCAGCCCCCTTAAGTTAAT
Source organism: Oncorhynchus mykiss (assembly GCF_057628025.1). Classification (NCBI taxonomy): domain Eukaryota; kingdom Metazoa; phylum Chordata; class Actinopteri; order Salmoniformes; family Salmonidae; genus Oncorhynchus; species Oncorhynchus mykiss. Next base: position 43,064,236 of record NC_143039.1, on the reverse strand, counting down.
ACTTTGTAGCGCCACCTTTTGCTGCGATTACAGCTGTAAGTCGCTTGGGGTATGTCTCTATCAGTTTTGCACATCGAGAGACTGAAATTTTTTCCCATTCCTCCTTGCAAAACAGCTCGAGCTCAGTGAGGTTGGATGGAGAGCATTTGTGAACAGCAGTTTTCAGTTCTTTCCACAGATTCTTGATTGGATTCAGGTCTGGACTTTGACTTGGCCATTCTAACACCTGGATATGTTTATTTTTGAACCATTCCATTGTAGATTTTGCTTTATGTTTTGGATCATTGTCTTGTTGGAAGACCAATCTCCGTCCCAGTCTCAGGTCTTTTGCAGACTCCATCAGGTTTTCTTCCAGAATGGTCCTGTATTTGGCTCCATCCATCTTCCCATCAATTTTAACCATCTTCCCTGTCCCTGCTGAAGAAAAGCAGGCCCAAACCATGATGCTGCCACCACCATGTTTGACAGTGGGGATGGTGTGTTCAGGGTGATGAGCTGTGTTGCTTTTACGCCAAACATAAGGTTTTGCATTGTTGCCAAAAGTTCAATTTTGGTTTCATCTGACCAGAGCACCTTCTTCCACATGTTTGGTGTGTCTCCCAGGTGGCTTGTGGCAAACTTT